>NW_027181185.1:0-9533 GCF_040956055.1 Brachionichthys hirsutus
AAACAGCCACAGGAGGGCGAATGCGGCCGCTTCAGTGAGCGTCTGAAGCTGACAAAAAGCATAAATATGCACACAAATAAATGTCATAACAACTTGTAACTTGGCACACTTATAGATGACATATGTGGCTGGAACTGACGTGACGGAAAGGTGGCTGTGACTAAGAATGACGACGTGATGGACGTGTAAAGGTTTAATTTCGTCATATCTCAGGAACGGAAGGTCGTACAGAGGCGGGGGTTGGACCGGCGTGTTCAGCATAGCCGAATTATGGTGGGTAGACCCACTTCTCAAGTCTCTACAACGTACGGTTAACGCGATATTTTGATTTCAAATGTTTGGAACATTTCCGGTGTTATTCCAGAAACAGCCACAGGAGGGCGAATGCGGCCGCTTCAGTGAGCGTCTGAAGCTGACAAAAAGCATAAATATGCACACAAATAAATGTCATAACAACTTGTAACTTGGCACACTTATAGATGACATATGTGGCTGGAACTGACGTGACGGAAAGGTGGCTGTGACTAAGAATGACGACGTGATGGACGTGTAAAGGTTTAATTTCGTCATATCTCAGGAACGGAAGGTCGTACAGAGGCGGGGGTTGGACCGGCGTGTTCAGCATAGCCGAATTATGGTGGGTAGACCCACTTCTCAAGTCTCTACAACGTACGGTTAACGCGATATTTTGATTTCAAATGTTTGGAACATTTCCGGTGTTATTCCAGAAACAGCCACAGGAGGGCGAATGCGGCCGCTTCAGTGAGCGTCTGAAGCTGACAAAAAGCATAAATATGCACACAAATAAATGTCATAACAACTTGTAACTTGGCACACTTATAGATGACATATGTGGCTGGAACTGACGTGACGGAAAGGTGGCTGTGACTAAGAATGACGACGTGATGGACGTGTAAAGGTTTAATTTCGTCATATCTCAGGAACGGAAGGTCGTACAGAGGCGGGGGTTGGACCGGCGTGTTCAGCATAGCCGAATTATGGTGGGTAGACCCACTTCTCAAGTCTCTACAACGTACGGTTAACGCGATATTTTGATTTCAAATGTTTGGAACATTTCCGGTGTTATTCCAGAAACAGCCACAGGAGGGCGAATGCGGCCGCTTCAGTGAGCGTCTGAAGCTGACAAAAAGCATAAATATGCACACAAATAAATGTCATAACAACTTGTAACTTGGCACACTTATAGATGACATATGTGGCTGGAACTGACGTGACGGAAAGGTGGCTGTGACTAAGAATGACGACGTGATGGACGTGTAAAGGTTTAATTTCGTCATATCTCAGGAACGGAAGGTCGTACAGAGGCGGGGGTTGGACCGGCGTGTTCAGCATAGCCGAATTATGGTGGGTAGACCCACTTCTCAAGTCTCTACAACGTACGGTTAACGCGATATTTTGATTTCAAATGTTTGGAACATTTCCGGTGTTATTCCAGAAACAGCCACAGGAGGGCGAATGCGGCCGCTTCAGTGAGCGTCTGAAGCTGACAAAAAGCATAAATATGCACACAAATAAATGTCATAACAACTTGTAACTTGGCACACTTATAGATGACATATGTGGCTGGAACTGACGTGACGGAAAGGTGGCTGTGACTAAGAATGACGACGTGATGGACGTGTAAAGGTTTAATTTCGTCATATCTCAGGAACGGAAGGTCGTACAGAGGCGGGGGTTGGACCGGCGTGTTCAGCATAGCCGAGTTATGGTGGGTAGACCCACTTCTCAAGTCTCTACAACGTACGGTTAACGCGATATTTTGATTTCAAATGTTTGGAACATTTCCGGTGTTATTCCAGAAACAGCCACAGGAGGGCGAATGCGGCCGCTTCAGTGAGCGTCTGAAGCTGACAAAAAGCATAAATATGCACACAAATAAATGTCATAACAACTTGTAACTTGGCACACTTATAGATGACATATGTGGCTGGAACTGACGTGACGGAAAGGTGGCTGTGACTAAGAATGACGACGTGATGGACGTGTAAAGGTTTAATTTCGTCATATCTCAGGAACGGAAGGTCGTACAGAGGCGGGGGTTGGACCGGCGTGTTCAGCATAGCCGAATTATGGTGGGTAGACCCACTTCTCAAGTCTCTACAACGTACGGTTAACGCGATACTTTGATTTCAAATGTTTGGAACATTTCCGGTGTTATTCCAGAAACAGCCACAGGAGGGCGAATGCGGCCGCTTCAGTGAGCGTCTGAAGCTGACAAAAAGCATAAATATGCACACAAATAAATGTCATAACAACTTGTAACTTGGCACACTTATAGATGACATATGTGGCTGGAACTGACGTGACGGAAAGGTGGCTGTGACTAAGAATGACGACGTGATGGACGTGTAAAGGTTTAATTTCGTCATATCTCAGGAACGGAAGGTCGTACAGAGGCGGGGGTTGGACCGGCGTGTTCAGCATAGCCGAGTTATGGTGGGTAGACCCACTTCTCAAGTCTCTACAACGTACGGTTAACGCGATATTTTGATTTCAAATGTTTGGAACATTTCCGGTGTTATTCCAGAAACAGCCACAGGAGGGCGAATGCGGCCGCTTCAGTGAGCGTCTGAAGCTGACAAAAAGCATAAATATGCACACAAATAAATGTCATAACAACTTGTAACTTGGCACACTTATAGATGACATATGTGGCTGGAACTGACGTGACGGAAAGGTGGCTGTGACTAAGAATGACGACGTGATGGACGTGTAAAGGTTTAATTTCGTCATATCTCAGGAACGGAAGGTCGTACAGAGGCGGGGGTTGGACCGGCGTGTTCAGCATAGCCGAATTATGGTGGGTAGACCCACTTCTCAAGTCTCTACAACGTACGGTTAACGCGATATTTTGATTTCAAATGTTTGGAACATTTCCGGTGTTATTCCAGAAACAGCCACAGGAGGGCGAATGCGGCCGCTTCAGTGAGCGTCTGAAGCTGACAAAAAGCATAAATATGCACACAAATAAATGTCATAACAACTTGTAACTTGGCACACTTATAGATGACATATGTGGCTGGAACTGACGTGACGGAAAGGTGGCTGTGACTAAGAATGACGACGTGATGGACGTGTAAAGGTTTAATTTCGTCATATCTCAGGAACGGAAGGTCGTACAGAGGCGGGGGTTGGACCGGCGTGTTCAGCATAGCCGAGTTATGGTGGGTAGACCCACTTCTCAAGTCTCTACAACGTACGGTTAACGCGATATTTTGATTTCAAATGTTTGGAACATTTCCGGTGTTATTCCAGAAACAGCCACAGGAGGGCGAATGCGGCCGCTTCAGTGAGCGTCTGAAGCTGACAAAAAGCATAAATATGCACACAAATAAATGTCATAACAACTTGTAACTTGGCACACTTATAGATGACATATGTGGCTGGAACTGACGTGACGGAAAGGTGGCTGTGACTAAGAATGACGACGTGATGGACGTGTAAAGGTTTAATTTCGTCATATCTCAGGAACGGAAGGTCGTACAGAGGCGGGGGTTGGACCGGCGTGTTCAGCATAGCCGAATTATGGTGGGTAGACCCACTTCTCAAGTCTCTACAACGTACGGTTAACGCGATATTTTGATTTCAAATGTTTGGAACATTTCCGGTGTTATTCCAGAAACAGCCACAGGAGGGCGAATGCGGCCGCTTCAGTGAGCGTCTGAAGCTGACAAAAAGCATAAATATGCACACAAATAAATGTCATAACAACTTGTAACTTGGCACACTTATAGATGACATATGTGGCTGGAACTGACGTGACGGAAAGGTGGCTGTGACTAAGAATGACGACGTGATGGACGTGTAAAGGTTTAATTTCGTCATATCTCAGGAACGGAAGGTCGTACAGAGGCGGGGGTTGGACCGGCGTGTTCAGCATAGCCGAATTATGGTGGGTAGACCCACTTCTCAAGTCTCTACAACGTACGGTTAACGCGATATTTTGATTTCAAATGTTTGGAACATTTCCGGTGTTATTCCAGAAACAGCCACAGGAGGGCGAATGCGGCCGCTTCAGTGAGCGTCTGAAGCTGACAAAAAGCATAAATATGCACACAAATAAATGTCATAACAACTTGTAACTTGGCACACTTATAGATGACATATGTGGCTGGAACTGACGTGACGGAAAGGTGGCTGTGACTAAGAATGACGACGTGATGGACGTGTAAAGGTTTAATTTCGTCATATCTCAGGAACGGAAGGTCGTACAGAGGCGGGGGTTGGACCGGCGTGTTCAGCATAACCGAATTATGGTGGGTAGACCCACTTCTCAAGTCTCTACAACGTACGGTTAACGCGATATTTTGATTTCAAATGTTTGGAACATTTCCGGTGTTATTCCAGAAACAGCCACAGGAGGGCGAATGCGGCCGCTTCAGTGAGCGTCTGAAGCTGACAAAAAGCATAAATATGCACACAAATAAATGTCATAACAACTTGTAACTTGGCACACTTATAGATGACATATGTGGCTGGAACTGACGTGACGGAAAGGTGGCTGTGACTAAGAATGACGACGTGATGGACGTGTAAAGGTTTAATTTCGTCATATCTCAGGAACGGAAGGTCGTACAGAGGCGGGGGTTGGACCGGCGTGTTCAGCATAGCCGAATTATGGTGGGTAGACCCACTTCTCAAGTCTCTACAACGTACGGTTAACGCGATATTTTGATTTCAAATGTTTGGAACATTTCCGGTGTTATTCCAGAAACAGCCACAGGAGGGCGAATGCGGCCGCTTCAGTGAGCGTCTGAAGCTGACAAAAAGCATAAATATGCACACAAATAAATGTCATAACAACTTGTAACTTGGCACACTTATAGATGACATATGTGGCTGGAACTGACGTGACGGAAAGGTGGCTGTGACTAAGAATGACGACGTGATGGACGTGTAAAGGTTTAATTTCGTCATATCTCAGGAACGGAAGGTCGTACAGAGGCGGGGGTTGGACCGGCGTGTTCAGCATAGCCGAATTATGGTGGGTAGACCCACTTCTCAAGTCTCTACAACGTACGGTTAACGCGATATTTTGATTTCAAATGTTTGGAACATTTCCGGTGTTATTCCAGAAACAGCCACAGGAGGGCGAATGCGGCCGCTTCAGTGAGCGTCTGAAGCTGACAAAAAGCATAAATATGCACACAAATAAATGTCATAACAACTTGTAACTTGGCACACTTATAGATGACATATGTGGCTGGAACTGACGTGACGGAAAGGTGGCTGTGACTAAGAATGACGACGTGATGGACGTGTAAAGGTTTAATTTCGTCATATCTCAGGAACGGAAGGTCGTACAGAGGCGGGGGTTGGACCGGCGTGTTCAGCATAGCCGAATTATGGTGGGTAGACCCACTTCTCAAGTCTCTACAACGTACGGTTAACGCGATATTTTGATTTCAAATGTTTGGAACATTTCCGGTGTTATTCCAGAAACAGCCACAGGAGGGCGAATGCGGCCGCTTCAGTGAGCGTCTGAAGCTGACAAAAAGCATAAATATGCACACAAATAAATGTCATAACAACTTGTAACTTGGCACACTTATAGATGACATATGTGGCTGGAACTGACGTGACGGAAAGGTGGCTGTGACTAAGAATGACGACGTGATGGACGTGTAAAGGTTTAATTTCGTCATATCTCAGGAACGGAAGGTCGTACAGAGGCGGGGGTTGGACCGGCGTGTTCAGCATAGCCGAGTTATGGTGGGTAGACCCACTTCTCAAGTCTCTACAACGTACGGTTAACGCGATATTTTGATTTCAAATGTTTGGAACATTTCCGGTGTTATTCCAGAAACAGCCACAGGAGGGCGAATGCGGCCGCTTCAGTGAGCGTCTGAAGCTGACAAAAAGCATAAATATGCACACAAATAAATGTCATAACAACTTGTAACTTGGCACACTTATAGATGACATATGTGGCTGGAACTGACGTGACGGAAAGGTGGCTGTGACTAAGAATGACGACGTGATGGACGTGTAAAGGTTTAATTTCGTCATATCTCAGGAACGGAAGGTCGTACAGAGGCGGGGGTTGGACCGGCGTGTTCAGCATAGCCGAATTATGGTGGGTAGACCCACTTCTCAAGTCTCTACAACGTACGGTTAACGCGATATTTTGATTTCAAATGTTTGGAACATTTCCGGTGTTATTCCAGAAACAGCCACAGGAGGGCGAATGCGGCCGCTTCAGTGAGCGTCTGAAGCTGACAAAAAGCATAAATATGCACACAAATAAATGTCATAACAACTTGTAACTTGGCACACTTATAGATGACATATGTGGCTGGAACTGACGTGACGGAAAGGTGGCTGTGACTAAGAATGACGACGTGATGGACGTGTAAAGGTTTAATTTCGTCATATCTCAGGAACGGAAGGTCGTACAGAGGCGGGGGTTGGACCGGCGTGTTCAGCATAGCCGAATTATGGTGGGTAGACCCACTTCTCAAGTCTCTACAACGTACGGTTAACGCGATATTTTGATTTCAAATGTTTGGAACATTTCCGGTGTTATTCCAGAAACAGCCACAGGAGGGCGAATGCGGCCGCTTCAGTGAGCGTCTGAAGCTGACAAAAAGCATAAATATGCACACAAATAAATGTCATAACAACTTGTAACTTGGCACACTTATAGATGACATATGTGGCTGGAACTGACGTGACGGAAAGGTGGCTGTGACTAAGAATGACGACGTGATGGACGTGTAAAGGTTTAATTTCGTCATATCTCAGGAACGGAAGGTCGTACAGAGGCGGGGGTTGGACCGGCGTGTTCAGCATAGCCGAGTTATGGTGGGTAGACCCACTTCTCAAGTCTCTACAACGTACGGTTAACGCGATATTTTGATTTCAAATGTTTGGAACATTTCCGGTGTTATTCCAGAAACAGCCACAGGAGGGCGAATGCGGCCGCTTCAGTGAGCGTCTGAAGCTGACAAAAAGCATAAATATGCACACAAATAAATGTCATAACAACTTGTAACTTGGCACACTTATAGATGACATATGTGGCTGGAACTGACGTGACGGAAAGGTGGCTGTGACTAAGAATGACGACGTGATGGACGTGTAAAGGTTTAATTTCGTCATATCTCAGGAACGGAAGGTCGTACAGAGGCGGGGGTTGGACCGGCGTGTTCAGCATAGCCGAATTATGGTGGGTAGACCCACTTCTCAAGTCTCTACAACGTACGGTTAACGCGATACTTTGATTTCAAATGTTTGGAACATTTCCGGTGTTATTCCAGAAACAGCCACAGGAGGGCGAATGCGGCCGCTTCAGTGAGCGTCTGAAGCTGACAAAAAGCATAAATATGCACACAAATAAATGTCATAACAACTTGTAACTTGGCACACTTATAGATGACATATGTGGCTGGAACTGACGTGACGGAAAGGTGGCTGTGACTAAGAATGACGACGTGATGGACGTGTAAAGGTTTAATTTCGTCATATCTCAGGAACGGAAGGTCGTACAGAGGCGGGGGTTGGACCGGCGTGTTCAGCATAGCCGAGTTATGGTGGGTAGACCCACTTCTCAAGTCTCTACAACGTACGGTTAACGCGATATTTTGATTTCAAATGTTTGGAACATTTCCGGTGTTATTCCAGAAACAGCCACAGGAGGGCGAATGCGGCCGCTTCAGTGAGCGTCTGAAGCTGACAAAAAGCATAAATATGCACACAAATAAATGTCATAACAACTTGTAACTTGGCACACTTATAGATGACATATGTGGCTGGAACTGACGTGACGGAAAGGTGGCTGTGACTAAGAATGACGACGTGATGGACGTGTAAAGGTTTAATTTCGTCATATCTCAGGAACGGAAGGTCGTACAGAGGCGGGGGTTGGACCGGCGTGTTCAGCATAGCCGAATTATGGTGGGTAGACCCACTTCTCAAGTCTCTACAACGTACGGTTAACGCGATATTTTGATTTCAAATGTTTGGAACATTTCCGGTGTTATTCCAGAAACAGCCACAGGAGGGCGAATGCGGCCGCTTCAGTGAGCGTCTGAAGCTGACAAAAAGCATAAATATGCACACAAATAAATGTCATAACAACTTGTAACTTGGCACACTTATAGATGACATATGTGGCTGGAACTGACGTGACGGAAAGGTGGCTGTGACTAAGAATGACGACGTGATGGACGTGTAAAGGTTTAATTTCGTCATATCTCAGGAACGGAAGGTCGTACAGAGGCGGGGGTTGGACCGGCGTGTTCAGCATAGCCGAGTTATGGTGGGTAGACCCACTTCTCAAGTCTCTACAACGTACGGTTAACGCGATATTTTGATTTCAAATGTTTGGAACATTTCCGGTGTTATTCCAGAAACAGCCACAGGAGGGCGAATGCGGCCGCTTCAGTGAGCGTCTGAAGCTGACAAAAAGCATAAATATGCACACAAATAAATGTCATAACAACTTGTAACTTGGCACACTTATAGATGACATATGTGGCTGGAACTGACGTGACGGAAAGGTGGCTGTGACTAAGAATGACGACGTGATGGACGTGTAAAGGTTTAATTTCGTCATATCTCAGGAACGGAAGGTCGTACAGAGGCGGGGGTTGGACCGGCGTGTTCAGCATAGCCGAATTATGGTGGGTAGACCCACTTCTCAAGTCTCTACAACGTACGGTTAACGCGATATTTTGATTTCAAATGTTTGGAACATTTCCGGTGTTATTCCAGAAACAGCCACAGGAGGGCGAATGCGGCCGCTTCAGTGAGCGTCTGAAGCTGACAAAAAGCATAAATATGCACACAAATAAATGTCATAACAACTTGTAACTTGGCACACTTATAGATGACATATGTGGCTGGAACTGACGTGACGGAAAGGTGGCTGTGACTAAGAATGACGACGTGATGGACGTGTAAAGGTTTAATTTCGTCATATCTCAGGAACGGAAGGTCGTACAGAGGCGGGGGTTGGACCGGCGTGTTCAGCATAGCCGAATTATGGTGGGTAGACCCACTTCTCAAGTCTCTACAACGTACGGTTAACGCGATATTTTGATTTCAAATGTTTGGAACATTTCCGGTGTTATTCCAGAAACAGCCACAGGAGGGCGAATGCGGCCGCTTCAGTGAGCGTCTGAAGCTGACAAAAAGCATAAATATGCACACAAATAAATGTCATAACAACTTGTAACTTGGCACACTTATAGATGACATATGTGGCTGGAACTGACGTGACGGAAAGGTGGCTGTGACTAAGAATGACGACGTGATGGACGTGTAAAGGTTTAATTTCGTCATATCTCAGGAACGGAAGGTCGTACAGAGGCGGGGGTTGGACCGGCGTGTTCAGCATAGCCGAGTTATGGTGGGTAGACCCACTTCTCAAGTCTCTACAACGTACGGTTAACGCGATATTTTGATTTCAAATGTTTGGAACATTTCCGGTGTTATTCCAGAAACAGCCACAGGAGGGCGAATGCGGCCGCTTCAGTGAGCGTCTGAAGCTGACAAAAAGCATAAATATG
>NW_027181186.1:0-9466 GCF_040956055.1 Brachionichthys hirsutus
GATGCTCCATTCCTACAAGATTTAAGATCCCCCCCGTTGTGTTTGTGAGGCGTGAGCTGCCCTCCTGACCCTCCTTCTCTGGATTTTAGGTTCTCCTGCTGTGCTTCCTGGCGCTCATCCTGGCTTTGACGCTGCCGCAGAAGGAGAGCGTGGATGAGAACGGTAGGCGCCGCTGGCCGTTCGCTGCCTCCATCATCTATCTGGCGTATCTTTGACGAAGACACGGAATGCAAATTCCATCAGTCCATTCTTTGCGGGTCACAGTTCTGCTCGAGCCTGCGGACGAGAGGCGGTGTTACACCCTAGACGTGTCGCCAGCGCGTGTTTTTGGAGGCGGGCGGGAGGAAACCGGAGAACTCCACGCAGACACGGGGAGAGCACACAGATAGGATTCGAACCCGGCACCTTCTTGCTGTGAGGCAACAGCGCTAACCGCTACGCCACCGCGCCGCCCTGAATCGTCCAAACTAAAATGTTCTCCCAGATTTAAAGCAGCCAATGAGTGAAGATAGAGGAAGAAAGGTGTCGGTTTCCTTCATGTCGCCGGGTGGAAGCGGATGAAAGCAGCTGCCCGTGGAATGAGCCGGGCTCCTGTGCGGCTACCAGCACGCTGTCCGGACTACTGGATCCAGGCGGCGTCCCGAAAGCAAAGCTTGCTCAACATTCCGATCCCTGAGAAACTTTAAACAGTCCCTGTTTAGACCAGCGGTGCCGGCGGGTCCAGTTACCGACCGGCCAGGGCAGAAACAGAGGTGGAGGGGAAACTCCTGCTCGGGGATCCTCTCTCTCGGGGATCTTCCTGCTTGGGGATCCTGTCTCTTGGGGATCCTCTCTCTCGGGGATCTTCCTGCTCGGGGTTTGCGAGCACCAGGAAAACAGATTTCAGCGAGACAGGAATGCTCACCCCGCCGCTGTAGCGTCAGACAGCACAGTCTTTGTCGCAATCCCCCCCGCTTCCATTTCTGGGCAGCGGTGGCGGCTGTGGGTTGCTGTGACCAGGCTGGGATGGGCGGGGCCTGTTTCTCTCTACTCAGACTTCCTACCCCACTTTTCGCTCACCCCGACTCAGATTGTGTCACACTGCTAGAAAGATATTTTAGGAAACCAAAATGAGACACCCCACCTCCCCTCAGTTTTTGCTTTGCAGATGTTCTGTTAGCAGGTTTGTGCAGAAACTACCAGACGGATGTCAAACATGGTGGAATGGGGGGATGGGGGGGGGGGTCAGGGGTGAAGTCGTAAACAGCCATGTTTTCCTTATTTTAGTTTCTTTATATATAAACTTTATTACAGGCTCTAGACCCAATAGTAAAAACATACAACACAAAAACACAGCAAAACATCTTATTCAGGAGAGTCTTAACAGACACCAATACCAATGTTTCCATAGATATGATTGATATCTGACCGAGCTGCACCTGGGATTTGTGAGCATCAATATAACACTGTTTCTTGACTCATCAAGTCGGGACATGAACTTAAACATCAGGTTCCTCAAGAGGGCATGTAGAGTGCTTAGTCCTGAGTCACAAAAGAGCTTACTAGCACTGCTGCTCCTGGGCTTTTTCAGCAGTATCCTCAGGCAGTCATTATATACTACCTGAAGTTTGCGCAGGGTCTCCTTCTTATAGCGGACCCATAATGGGGCCGTGTACATAGGCGTGCAGTAAGCCCGAAACAAGCTCACTTTCACATCATCAGAACAATAATGGAATTTACGGACTAGCATGTTTGCTTGGACATACAACATCCGTCTCTGTCTATACATGTCAGCATCATCTTCCATCTTGTCTGTTATGATGTGCCCAAGGTATTTCACACAGTTAGATACACAGAGGGATTTATATTCTGATTCAAATCAAATTAAAACGTGCGGTTTTAGTTTGATGGGTAGCATTTAGCATCTGAGCCCTCAAAGACGGGGGACCTTTAGATGTTTAGCTCCTATAAATAAACTGTCTAATAAAGAAAAGCAATTTAGCATTTAGCCACAGACGAAGCAGCGATCCACTCGGCAAGAGAGAGAATTGGTTCTTGTTAATTGTATTTTTGATGTGACTCGCTGGTCAGTAGATTTTTAAGAATGGATCACATTCTCTCGTGGTGATGACATCACTGACTGCGCTCTCTTCTCCAATCAGGAGGGGATCTCTGGCTGCAGCAGGCCGGCGGTGAGCTCCAGGAGCCACAGTGTCCACCCGGGTAATAAACCACTCCTGTTTCTGCTGGTTCCAGTTCCTCCTCTGCTGCGTCAGCCTGCAGCTTTTTAGACTCCGCCCACAGTTGCGTTGCTGAGTTGAGCCCATTGTTCCCAGTACGAAGTTCTTAATGGACCACAGAGAAAGCAGATGGACTCACATGTTTAAGAACTGTGTAAACAACCCAAACACAACTCTCGTTTTTTTTATTACGGTGTTGGCTAAAAGAAATAACCGTCTCTATGGAAACCAGGCTAATGACTCCCTTCTGCTTTGGTAAGGGAGTCGCCCCAGACAGACTCGATAGGCTGTGGAAAGAAAAAAAAACCTCCTGCTACCAAAGTGAAGCTATTTTTGGCCTGAAAACGTCTTTAAACAAATTAATGTTGTCTGTATTTTGACATTAATATCACTCATTGCCTTTGTCTGTTCATTGGCGGTTCTTTTATCGAGTGATTTTGGTCGTTTAAAACTTAAACTCATGCACGTTCAACCAGAACCTCCATTCAAACTTTCAAAACTTTCTCAAGATTGTTCCACTTTTTCCACGTCATTCACCATTTTTACACAATCAGAAGTTAAATGTGGGAAATTATCAAAAATCTGTTTTCTGGCGAAAATCTTTGGGGAAAAAATTCCACTCCATCCTGCAATTATTGATATTGAAGCAATCGTGGTTTTGGTTTCGTCGGAGCACCAGGAGCACTGACAACATTCCCAACACTGTGTCTGCTTCGGAATGATTTTTTCCAGACATTTTCTTACGTAATCGAAGGATTTTCTCCTCCTGCTTGTGAAATGAAAGAGCTGCTTGTATCTGATTAGCACTTCCTGTCCGTGTTCCCACCCAGTTTTTCCCGCCCCCCTCTCATCCTGATCTCCCTGGACGGATTGCGGGCGAGGTACCTGAAAGACCACAGCCGCCACCTCCCTGTCATCAACAAGTTACGTAAGTCTCCCCCACCCCCCACGCTGTCGACTCCACCGTTTGCCCGGATCGCGGCGTCACTGAACGTTTCTTTGCTGCGTTACAGGAAGATGCGGGACCACAACTCCAAACATGAGGCCGGTCTATCCCACGAAGACCTTTCCCAACCACTACAGCATTGCGACTGTGAGTTTTCCGGTCAGAGGGTGCAACTTATTGGTCAGAAATGTAGAGTAAAGGTGCAAATCTAAATGGTAAAACCTGAACAGCAAGCCTCCAGTCATTGAGAGGCTTTTCCTGCAAGAGGCGGGTCTCTCCGGCGTTGCCGAGGCTACCGTTGAGGCCTAACAGCTTTCAGATGTCTGGAGGAGCAGCTGAGCTGGGTGGGCCGAAAAACCCAAACGCTGCAGTTCCAATAAAGCGCCAGCAGAAATACGGGCGCTACATAGGGGAGGAGGGAATCACTCAGACGACCCCCCGCCCCCGCCGAACTGCACAGCTCATCGATTGTGCGTTGTCCTGTGATTCCTTCAGGGTCTTTACCCCGAGTCTCACGGCATCGTGGGCAACAAGATGTACGATGTGACCCGAGACGCTTTCTTCAGCCTGAAAACCAAAGAGAAGTTCGACCCGAGGTGGTACCGAGGAGAACCGGTGAGTGACGGGTCCGAAGCCAGGCGCGTAGATCCTCGTCTTTTGTCTTTGTCGCACACCTGAGGAGGGGATTCAGGTGTGAGTGAGGAACGCACGCACACGCGTGAGTTTAGCTGCTGGGGATCGCCTCTCCCCGCGAGTCTGGCTGTAATTATCCTGCCGGTGCTGAAAGCCGGCTGCGGAGGCTGCCTGTTGCTCTTTAGAGGTGGTTTGTGGTTTTCGTTTCGAAAAGGGATGCCTCTTTAATCAGTCCTCGACCGTGGAACCGGCCGCGCTTCGAAACACGGCATGAAGATAAAGGAACTTCCCCTCGATTGCGACTGAGTGCGCCGGATCAACGAGGATAAATAAGATTCGGCGGAGTTGGTATCTGTCTTCCGGTACTTCTCCTTTACTTGCCACCTCCTTCCTATGTCGTCTCCTCTCCGCCTCCTCCTCAGGTGTGGCACACGGCCATGCGTCAGAAACTGAAAGTGGGGACCTACTTCTGGCCCGGCTCGGATGCACCGGTCAACGGCACCTTGCCTAACTACCACAAGCTCTATAACGGGTGAGAGTGATGCCGTAGCCTTCCAGAATTAATCAAACAATTTAGTGTGAATTTCAGTTCCTTTTAGGTTAAATTGCGGTAACTCTGCTTTTTTTTTTTTTTGGGTGCGCAGGAGCATCCCTTTCCAGGAGAGGGTGTCGACGCTGCTGGAGTGGCTCAGTCTACCTCAGGGAGAAAGGTATCACATCATCGTTCTGAATCTCACGTCATTGGTCACCATGAAAAAAAAAAACGCTCCGCTGAATGTTGCCATGGTGATTTCAGACCTGACTTCTACACCTTGTACCTGGAGGAACCCGACGCATCAGGGCATCGTCACGGGCCGGGCAGCGCCGAGGTCAGCCATCCGTTTGTTTAAATCATTTATGACTTTTATTCATTAAACTAGTTGCCGATACACCTTCTCTTATTCGATCAATCAGCTAACGATCAATCAGCTAACGATCAATCAGCGAAAGCTCCAGACGCTGCTTTTTGTCCTCAGGTTGTTCGGGCCTTGGAGAACGTGGACAAGATCTTGGGCCTGCTGATGGACGGCCTGCTGCGACGGGACCTGCACCGCTGTGCGAACGTGATCGTCCTGTCGGATCACGGTGAGAAACCCGGCAGTCGGATCAAGTTTGGAGTCGTTTTAAAACTCAGCCCGAGTAAAACCAAAATCATTTTTCCTCACAGGCATGGAGGAGGCTTCCTGCGACAAGGCGGCGTTCGTGTCGGACTACCAGAACGAAACGGACGACTTTACGGTCATCCAGGGCCCGGCCGCTCGCATCAGACCCAGCGACCTCCCGGAGAACTTCTTCTCCTGTGAGTTCCGGTTGATAAGACGCCGCCGTCCGGCCGTCCGGCGGCCCTGCAGCGCCGGCCGGTCTCGTCTGTGAGCAGCGTGGCTGAATTTGTCCTGTCTTTCTTTCCCCAGTCGATTACGAGGGCCTGGTGAAGAACCTGTCGGTATGCAAAGCATTCCGGATTATCTGCCCGATCGGCTCCACTTTAACCCCCCCCTTTCCTGCCGGGTGTTGATTCTCGTCTTCTCTGTGCAAAGTGCAAACTTTGTGCAAACTCTGAGCAGAAGATGAGGCCGTACCTGAAGGAAACCTCCCCAAGAGGATGCACTTCGCCAACAACGTCCGCATAGAGAGAGGACACCTGTATATGAGGGAGGGGTGGCAGGCCGCGCTGTGAGTCGCCCGCCATTCAATCAAAAAGGCAGAAACAGGTGCTGCGACCCTGCAAGCTGATTGGCGTGAACTTTTACATTCTGTCTCGACAGCAACGTGAAGGAGATCAAGTACTGCACCGGAGGATTCCACGGCTCAGACAACCTGTTCCCCAACATGCAGGTGGGAAGAAGGAAATGTACTTTCACGTCGCTCAAAGTACAGGAAATGTATTTAAGGAGAACGGCGCATGCAGAGAACAGATAGGACGTCTCCAAATTAGCGGGCTAACGGATTTAGCTTTTAACAATTTATTCTTCGGTTATTTTCATATTGGGTACCTCCAGGTTCGTAGCTCTGGACCTCCTCGTTTCCAGAGCAATCAAACGAGACAGACTCTCGAATCCACCATTTTTTGCTTCCACATAAGTCATTCCTCCTTTTCCTGCTAAAACCCCACAAACAGGCGACGCTGTAAATATAACCTCCGCTTTCGCCCGGCGCACAGAGGTGAGCGGTGTGTTTCGATATTTGTTTACTCACCTGCGACTACCTTTCAACCAGAATAACCCTAAAGTACATTTCAAGGTTATGAGAGTTCATAGAAAAACTTTATTGACACCGCATGCCGTTGCAACTTCCAGGCGATCTTCATCGGATACGGTCCGGCGTTCAAGTCCGACACCGTGGTACCGCCTTTTGAGAACATGAAGTATACAACCTCATGTGTGGTAAGTGCGTTTGTGTGTGTGTGTGTGTGTGTGTGTGTGTGTGTGTGCGTGCACGCACCAATTCCTTCGATTTGTGGCTTTTCCCGTTCTCCAGATCTGCTAAATATCCGTCCCGCTCCCAACAACGGGACCCACGGCAGTCTGAACCACCTCCTGAAGCACCCGGTTCACCTGCCGGGCCACCCGGCGCAGCTCTCCCATGACACGCCCTGCGATGCCGCTGGCCACGCCCCCGCCGAAGACGTAGGGTGCAACTGCGGGTTGCAAACCCAGGCGGCGGTACGCGCTAACGGCTAGCTGAGCTAACATGTTTTTGAAGACTCAAAGATTGCCGTTGAATTTAGAGCCTTCACCGTTACGACTGAGCGAATGCTAGCGTTTGAACACGCAAAATAAAGCTAGCATCGGCAGAATTTAACGTTAGCTTTGCTGACGAGTGTCTGTTTCTCTCCAGGAGGCGGACATGAACAAACATCTCCTCTCGGTCGAGCCCAGTGAGCTTTGTTTTTGGAAGGTTTTACGCCGACTTCATGGAAACCATTTTGTCCGGTCATCGCCGATCTTCTCCTTTAGGCATGAAAGCCATCTTGCGCCGCCTCCACCATCCGTTCGGCACCCCCCGGGTCGTCCAACCGGAGGCCACCTTCTGTGTCCTGCACCACGTCAGCTACCTCAACGGCTACAGCAAGGACCGGCGGATGCCCCTCTGGGTGTCGTACACCGTCCAGCCCCTGGTGAGCCGACGTCTAAACATGCCCCCCCCCCCCCCCCCAGTCTGGGGTCGGGGGTTGGCAGCAGACGATGAATCCCTTTCCTGAACAGCTGTTACTCGTCTTCCCAACACTCCTTCGCTTTCTCACTTTGCGGCGGAATTCTTTTGGTGTAAACTCATGACCTCAGTCAGTCGGATTCCCAGGAGACCGTCTGGATGATGGGCTCTGTTAAGTTCAGCCTGAAAGCTTGAATCGTGGCTTTGACAGTTCATCCACCGCCACGTGAGTTTGTTTTGATCAGGCAAAAACCAACAGATTGATTTTTGAAGGTTTTTGCGGAACGATGGATTCATTGTCAAGGGAAGAAAAATGTTGTTGTGAATCCAGGAGTTTGTTTGTTTTTTTATTATTTAAATTTCATTTTTCCCAAATTCCACAAAATCTGGGGAAAATAATTTGTTTTTAAAAAGAGGAGAATATAACACAAATAGTTTGCGAGCGCTATGCAAACAGAGAGCACAACGGCCTCGCTGACCCGCGTGCAAACAGAACCCAGCGTATCCGGTTCCAGGCTCCGCCACTGACCACTCCTCTCTCCCAGACCAGAGTCCAGCCCCTGAGCCCGGAGGCGGAGGCGTGTGTTCGGGCCGACGTCCGCGTCCCGCCGGCCGCCAGCCAGCTGTGTGCGCGCTACATAGGCGACCCGGCGCTGTCCTACGGCCTGCTGCACCCCCCCAGTGAGTGCCCGCGTTCAGCCTGCATGCGCGTGGAGGAGGTCACGACAGGAGGTCACGACAGGAGGTCACGACAGGACGCCGACTGAGTGTCGGAATTCCAGCTGTCAGAGGCGCCTTTTCATGTAAAAAAGCTCCATTACAAGCCGCCTCTAACGGACACGCTGCAGAGCCACTGTGTTTAATGACATTCAGGGCCCAGGTCGCGCCACAACAGGAAAGGGAGAAGGAAAATATATAAATGTATATAAATTATATTCTAATATATATTATTTTTAAACCATTTATTATCATAATTATTCTTCACACCCCTGCATTAGCTCACAGGTGTTGTCAGGATTATAATTAATTAAACTTTAGGACATTTGTAACTGCAGCTTTACCCCACACGCAGCAATCCTGTCGTTTCTTCCCACACCAGACCTGAGTACCAGCGGATCGGAGTCCGACTCGCTCATCACGACCAACATGGCTCCGATGTTCCCCGCGTTTAAAGGTACGTCTCACAAAACCTTTATCGCTTCCGGGTTTTCCAGCTGCGTCCACAGATGGGGAAAGGAATTCCCAGAGATGCGTGGGCTGAAAATGCGGAATGAGCGCTGGAGAGATACGGAATCCCGTCCAGACATTATGTCATGCTCTGCTCTGGCTAAATTGTTTTCTGAGAGCAGCTATTGGGGGGGGGGGGGGGGGTTATTCATTTTTATTCATAATATACGTCTCAAAGCCGACTTTATAAAGAGAGGCTGTACTTTTGGGTTCTAAAATTACACACTAGAAGCCCACGGATCCGACTGCTGTGATAATAAGGGTCTGCTGCGCTTTAATTTAGCTCAGTTCGGTCTGCAAAGCAAAATTAAAGGTTCAGTAAAATTATTTATTCCACATTCAATCCGCCTGCCATTCCGTCGGAGGCACCGGAAGTCTCTTCAAAATAAGATATACTTTAAGTCTATTATTTTGTAATGTGACCCAAACAATGGGAGAAGATCCGGTTAGTTAACGAATGCCTCCCCCTAGCGGTAGACTGCCGCACCTGCAGCGGAGAGGAGAGGAGGCAGGAATTAAAGATGTTTAGTCAGATGTTTTACTTAAATAAATAACACAACATATAAAATAGCTTCATATTTGCAGATAAAAAGTTTATAATGGTTTAAAGGCAGTAATTAAAGGAAGTTAACTGTGAAACGGTTCTGTGCGTCCGTTCCTTAAATACAGACGTTTGGACGCACGTACACGACACGCTGCTTCCAGAATACTCCCAACAGACGAACGGCGTCAACGTCCTGACCGGGCCGATATTTGATGTGGACTTCGACGGAAACGTTGACGCACTCAAAGCCGCTCCGGGGTGAGTCAGTCGCCCAGCAACGGGGCCGTCCAATGTCCTGGCTTTTTGTCCTTTGTCTCGTACACGTGGAGCTAGCGTGGCCTGAAGGAGGGAGGACGAGCGGTTACTCCGCCCGTCTTTGTGGAGCTGTGGCTAAAATTGGGAAACTTCTGTTTTACGTTTCAACTCCTGGAATGCTTGTTGTCGTTGTTTTTCCCCCCCAGGAACGAGGCTCCCATCCCGACACATTTCTTCCTGATCCTGACCAGCTGTGGGAATTCGACCTTGAGCCCGGTTAGCTGCGAGGGTCCCCTGAGGGCCAAGTCCTTCATCCTTCCTCACCGACCGGACCACACAGAGCGCTGTGCTGTGAGTCTCACCCCACAACGGCTTCAGTCTATCCTAGACAATGAGGTTTACCAGATCAATGTCGCTGCGTCTGTCTTCAGAACGGGTCCGACTTGACGT
>NW_027181187.1:7500-9386 GCF_040956055.1 Brachionichthys hirsutus
ACCTCTTCCCTGATAACGTGAAGGAGGTCGCTTGCAGCACCCCCCGAAACCTGACCGGACCCCCTCAAGAGCTCGCCGCGGCCGCCGGAGGGTCCGCGGACCACCCTTTGACTGTGGGGACTCAGCCGGGACCAAAGTTTGACTGTCACCCGGGGACCTCCAGGGGAGGGGTACCGACGCCTCACTCGTGCCCAGTGAGGGGGCCCGGATCTCGGATCCGAAAAGCCAGTTCGCCCCTTGGCAATCATGGTTCTCAAGACCTCCGTGATCCGGGGGGGCCCAGCCACCGTCAGTTATCCGAGAATAGTGCTTGGCGCTGGGCCGCCACGAGGCACTTTGTCCCTTTGTCACTCATGGAAGTCCAGGTCTTGAAAAACCTCTTCCCTGATAACGTGAAGGAGGTCGCTTGCAGCACCCCCCGAAACCTGACCGGACCCTCTCAAGACCTCGCCGCGGCCGCCGGAGGGTCCGCGGACCACCCTTTGACTGTGGGGACTCAGCCGGGACCAAAGTTTGACTGTCACCCGGGGACCTCCAGGGGAGGGGTACCGACGCCTCACTCGTGCCCAGTGAGGGGGCCCGGATCTCGGATCCGAAAAGCCCGTTCGCCCCTTGGCCATCATGGTTCTCAAGACCTCCGTGATCCGGGGGGGCCCAGCCACCGTCAGTTATCCGAGAATAGTGCTTGGCGCTGGGCCGCCACGAGGCACTTTGTCCCTCATGGAAGTACAGGTCTTGAAAAACCTCTTCCCTGATAACGTGAAGGAGGTCGCTTGCAGCACCCCCCGAAACCTGACCGGACCCTCTCAAGACCTCGCCGCGGCCGCCGGAGGGTCCGCGGACCACCCTTTGACTGTGGGGACTCAGCCGGGACCAAAGTTTGACTGTCACCCGGGGACCTCCAGGGGAGGGGTACCGACGCCTCACTCGTGCCCAGTGAGGGGGCCCGGATCTCGGATCCGAAAAGCCCGTTCGCCCCTTGGCCATCATGGTTCTCAAAACCTCCGTGATCCGGGGGGGCCCAGCCACCGTCAGTTATCCGAGAAAAGTGCTTGGCGCTGGGCCGCCACGAGGCACTTTGTCCCTTTGTCACTCATGGAAGTCCAGGTCTTGAAAAACCTCTTCCCTGATAACGTGAAGGAGGTCGCTTGCAGCACCCCCCGAAACCTGACCGGACCCTCTCAAGACCTCGCCGCGGCCGCCGGAGGGTCCGCGGGCCACCCTTTGACTGTGGGGACTCAGCCGGGACCAAAGTTTGACTGTCACCCGGGGACCTCCAGGGGAGGGGTACCGACGCCTCACTCGTGCCCAGTGAGGGGGCCCGGATCTCGGATCCGAAAAGCCCGTTCGCCCCTTGGCCATCATGGTTCTCAAGACCTCCGTGATCCGGGGGGGCCCAGCCACCGTCAGTTATCCGAGAATAGTGCTTGGCGCTGGGCCGCCACGAGGCACTTTGTCCCTTTGTCACTCATGGAAGTCCAGGTCTTGAAAAACCTCTTCCCTGATAACGTGAAGGAGGTCGCTTGCAGCACCCCCCGAAACCTGACCGGACCCTCTCAAGACCTCGCCGCGGCCGCCGGAGGGTCCGCGGGCCACCCTTTGACTGTGGGGACTCAGCCGGGACCAAAGTTTGACTGTCACCCGGGGACCTCCAGGGGAGGGGTACCGACGCCTCACTCGTGCCCAGTGAGGGGGCCCGAATCTCGGATCCGAGAAGCCCGTTCGTCCCTTGGCAATCATGGTTCTCATAACCTCCGTGATCTGGAGGGCCACAGCCACCGTTAGTTATCCGAGAATAGTGCTTGACGCTGGGCCGCCACGAGGCACTTTGTCCCTTTGTCACTCATGGAAGTCCAGGTCTTGAAAAACCTCTTCCCTGATAACGT
>NW_027181188.1:0-9273 GCF_040956055.1 Brachionichthys hirsutus
ACACGCTGGTGAGACGTTAGGGACCGATGTGAAGGAGGACACGCTGGTGAGACGTTAGGGACCGATGTGAAGGAGGACACGCTGGTGAGACGTTAGGGACCGATGTGAAGGAGGACACGCTGGTGAGACGTTAGGGACCGATGTGAAGGAGGACACGCTGGTGAGACGTTAGGGACCGATGTGAAGGAGGACACGCTGGTGAGACGTTAGGGACCGATGTGAAGGAGGACACGCTGGTGAGACGTTAGGGACCGATGTGAAGGAGGACACGCTGGTGAGACGTTAGGGACCGATGTGAAGGAGGACACGCTGGTGAGACGTTAGGGACCGATGTGAAGGAGGACACGCTGGTGAGACGTTAGGGACCGATGTGAAGGAGGACACGCTGGTGAGACGTTAGGGACCGATGTGAAGGAGGACACGCTGGTGAGACGTCAGGGACCGATGTGAAGGAGGACACGCTGGTGAGACGTTAGGGACCGATGTGAAGGAGGACACGCTGGTGAGACGTTAGGGACCGATGTGAAGGAGGACACAATTCCGCTTCTTTCTTCCTTTTTACTTTAGTGAAGTTTATCAGAAATAAATTCAAAGACAAAGCGGTGACAGCAGCGTCCAGAAATAGACGTGGAGACGGATGAAAGGACGAAGCTAAGTTTAGACGATTCATCTTTAAGACCCCGCCCCCCCATCCCACCAGTGAAAATGCAGATTGAACTTTATCTAGATCCATTAAGTTACAAGATTAAATCCAGTAACCGCCCCACAATGGTGAAGAACCCTTTAAGGACCGTCTGGACCAGGTGATGATCCAGTACCAGCACCAGAACTGGTCACCGGTACCTCAGAACTGAATCATGTTGATCTGCCAAGGAAGGTTTCTATGGAACCTTCCAGAGTACTGGTTCTGGACTAGGATGGGTTCTCTGCAGCTGCGGTGGAGGTCTGCGGTCTGGAGTGCCCCTCTAGGGGGACTCTGTGGCGGTCTGGAGTGCCCCTGGATGGGTTCTCTGCAGCTGCGGTGGAGGTCTGCGGTCTGGAGTGCCCCTCTAGGGGGACTCTGTGGCGGTCTGGAGTGCCCCTCTAGGGGGACTCTGTGGCGGTCTGGAGTGCCCCTCTAGGGGGACTCTGTGGCGGTCTGGGCTGGTTCCAGCTGGTTCCAGCTCATCATTCCTCCACTGCAGATTAAACACCTGTTGGATCGCCATGACGACTCCCCGGTGAGGTCAGCGCGCCGCCGCCGCTCTTATCTCATCCTCCGAATTAAAAATAGACGCCGCGGCGCGGCGCGCGCGTTGCTTTGGTTCCTCTCCGCAGGCGGGACGCCCGGATTCTGGTCCAGCGCTTGGGTCAGCTGATGAGAACAAAGCCAGAAAAGGTTCTCTGCAACAAAAGCTAACAGGCAGGCTAACAAGCCAACAATCAATTATCAGTCTCAAGAGCTAGCCAAAGAGCTAGCCAAAGAGCTAGCCAGAAGAGCTAGCCAAAGAGCTAGCCAGAAGAGTTAGCAGAAGAGCTAGCTGAAGAGTTAGTCAAAGAGTTAGCCGAAGAGCTAGCCAGAAGAGTTAGCAGAAGAGTTAGCCAGAAGACTTAGCCGAAGACTTAGCCAAAGGGCTAGCCAGAAGAGTTAGCCGAAGAGCTAGCCAAAGAGCTAGCCAGAAGAGTTAGAAGAAGAGCTAGCTGAAGGGTTAGCCAAAGAGTTAGCCAAAGAGCTAGCCAGAAGAGTTAGCAGAAGAGTTAGCCAGAAGACTTAGCCGAAGACTTAGCCGAAGAGCTAGCCAAAGGGCTAGCCTTTAGAGTTAGCAGAAGCGCTAGCCAGAAGAGCTAGCCAGAAGACGTAGCCAAAGAGCTAGCCAGAAGACTTAGCCGAAGAGCTAGCCAAAGAGCTAGCCAGAAGAGTTAGAAGAAGAGCTAGCCAGAAGACGTAGCCAAAGAGCTAGCCAGAAGACTTAGCCAAAGAGTTAGCCAAAGAGCTAGCCAGAAGAGTTAGCCAAAGAGGACTGAAATCCTGCAGTGGGTTCAGGTCCGGTGGAGGGAACCAATGGGCCGACACGCTGAGCCAGTGACCCGACCCGCTTCAGGGGTCACCTCTGATGATGACCCGATCCACTTTGCATCGCTGATGAATCCACAATCTGGTTTCGGACCGGGATGCGTTTCACACGGCGAGGAGTGGAAGCAGCTTGGACCGGGCCACGGGCCGTGATCTAATGCGGCGCCGGCCCGGCCGGACCGGCTCCCTGGACCCGCCGTCCAGGGAGCCGGTCCAGCCGGGCCACGGGCCGTGATCTAATGCGGCACCGGCCCGGCTGGACCGGCTCCCTGGACGGCGGGTCCAGGGAGCCGGTCCAGCCGGGCCACGGGCCGTGATCTAATGCGGCACCGGCCCGGCTGGACCGGCTCCCTGGACGGCGGGTCCAGGGACAGAAGGACAGCAGGGGACACACAGCTAGCGAGTGCTAACGGCCTAGCAGCATCCGGCGCCGCGCTCCATCATCCATCTTACTTTGCTCCCCGCCCCTCCCATTGAGGCCACGCCTCCTCACAGTCAACCAGCTGTGACATCACCACAGCGTCACGTCTCCTCCACCAATCCGCTCCCGCCTCCTGCTCCCTTCCTCCTTTTTTCACCTCCTCCTAGCATCGGCCTCCTTCACACACGCTCAGGTTCCTCCCCACGTTGTGATGAAGGGGGGTGGGGGGTGGGGGGGATGAAAGGCCATTCATCTCCTCTTCCTCCATTCACTGACTGAGCGAGGGATGAGTAACTGTATGAATGGACAGAAGGAGGGAACGAGGGAGGGAGGAAAGAGAGAAAAGAGGGAGGGAGGATTTCTTGATGCGTGAAGAACAGGAAGAGGACAAAGATAAAGCGAAGACAAGGATGGAGGGAGGGATGAAGGGATGTAGGAAGGGATGAAATATAAAGTCCAGAGATTTTAAAGGAGAATGGAAAGGAAGAGAAAACCAGAAGATGGAGGAATGTAAAGAAGAGTTAAAGAAATGAAGGAAAAACAGCAGCAGAAAAGAAGGAGGGATGAAGGGAGAAGAGAAAGGGAGGAAAAGGAGCAAGGAAGCAAATGATCGAGGAAGAGATGCAAAGAAAGAGAAAGAGTTAAGAGGAGGGAGAAAACAGGAGGAACGAGGGAATGAAGGAAGTGAGGAAGAAGAGAGGAAGAAGGAACAAAGACAACGAAGAGAAAGAAAACAGAGTCGAGTTGATTCCAGGAAAGAGGCGATGATGTCATTGAAAGAGGCGATGATGTCATTGAAAGAGGCGATGATGTCATCAAACAGTAACGAGAGAGCGTTCCTGCCACTCGGGATGGAGAGAACAAAAAGAACGACAGATGGGTAAAAGAGAGGAAGAGGAGGAAGAGAGACACATGGTCACAGCATAACTGGGCGTGGCACCAAGACATCAAGCTCCGCCTCCCTGACGGATGACAGGCGGATTGGTGGTGAACCCGACCCAGAGGATCCAGAACCCCGATGAAGATGGAGATGAAGATGTGATGAAGATGAAGATGGAGATGTGATGAAGATGAAGATGGAGATGAAGATGAAGATGTGATGAAGATGAAGATGAAGATGAAGATGAAGATGGAGATGGAGATGAAGATGAAGATGGAGATGGAGATGTGATGAAGATGAAGATGAAGATGAAGATGAAGATGAAGATGAAGATGGAGATGGAGATGAAGATGAAGATGTGATGAAGATGAAGATGAAGATGAAGATGGAGATGTGATGAAGATGAAGATGGAGATGAAGATGAAGATGTGATGAAGATGAAGATGGAGATGAAGATGAAGATGAAGATGAAGATGTGATGAAGATGAAGATGGAGATGAAGATGAAGATGTGATGAAGATGAAGATGGAGATGAAGATGAAGATGAAGATGAAGATGAAGATGAAGATGAAGATGAAGATGGAGATGAAGATGAAGATGTGATGAAGATGAAGATGGAGATGAAGATGAAGATGGAGATGGAGATGTGATGAAGATGAAGATGAAGATGAAGTTGAAGATGAAGATGGAGATGGAGATGAAGATGTGATGAAGATGAAGATGGAGATGAAGATGAAGATGGAGATGAAGATGTGATGAAGATGAAGATGGAGATGAAGATGGAGATGAAGATGAAGATGTGATGAAGATGAAGATGGAGATGAAGATGAAGATGGAGATGGAGATGTGATGAAGATGAAGATGAAGATGAAGTTGAAGTTGAAGATGGAGATGAAGATGAAGATGAAGATGAAGATGAAGATGAAGATGAAGATGGAGATGAAGATGAAGATGTGATGAAGATGAAGATGGAGATGGAGATGAAGATGTGATGAAGATGAAGATGGAGATGAAGATGAAGATGGAGATGAAGATGTGATGAAGATGAAGATGTGATGAAGATGAAGATGGAGATGAAGATGAAGATGTGATGAAGATGAAGATGGAGATGAAGATGAAGATGGAGATGGAGATGAAGATGAAGATGGAGATGTGATGAAGATGAAGATGAAGATGAAGTTGAAGATGAAGATGGAGATGGAGATGTCAGACTGTTACTGTTGTTCAACCAACAACAACAACACCTTGTTCTGTTCCTGGTTCGTCTCACCGGGTCGAACCCGGGATCTGTGGTCCCGGGTTAGCATTTAGCTTTAGCTCTACAACATATGATCCTCCTCCTCAAACCGCTGGAGCTACCTGCTAGCCGTTGCTAGCGCAGCCGCACCCCAAACCTCCTGGAGTGGGTTTTAGCATCACAGTGTTGGTGCTGGTTCTGGTTCTGTTGGGTTTCTCTAATGTCCAACAACTTCCTGTTTGCAGTAGTAGACTGCAAACTGGACCGCCGCCTGCGTCGACGATGCGTGGCTAAGCTACGTCTGCGTCGACGCTGCGTGGCTAAGCTACGGCGACGCCGCGTGGCTAAGCTACGCCTGCGTCAACGCTGCGTGGCTAAGCTACGGCGACGCCGCGTGGCTAAGCTACGCCTGCGTCAACGCTGCGTGGCTAAGCTACGGCGACGCCGCGTGGCTAAGCTACGCCTGCGTCAACGCTGCGTGGCTAAGCTACGGCGACGCCGCGTGGCTAAGCTATGCCTGCGTCAACGCTGCGTGGCTAATCAGAGAACAAGATTTTTGGGCAGAATGTCTCCTTTTGTCTCTGGACGTTTGCTGGAGCCTCGTTCAGCCCCTCTTTGACTATGCTAGCACCTCCTGGTATTCAAACATCAAAGTGTCCCTGAAAACCAGGCTCCAAACCTCCCAAAACAAACTGATTCGGCTACTCCTCAATCTGGGGCCCATGACCCCCCATGACCCCCCATGACCCACCTTCTTCCTGGACATTTTGCTAGCCTAAAATGGCTCAGGGTAGAAGACAGGGTTAAACAACTCAAAATGGGATTGGCATTTAAAATAGTCAATGCAGCTCCGCCCTCAGTCCCCTCAATCCCTGCTACTGTGTGACTGTACTTGTACTGTAATACATGCTACTGTGTGACTGTACTTGTACTGTAATACATGCTACTGTGTGACTGTACTTGTACTGTAATACATGCTACTGTGTGACTGTACTTGTACTGTAATACATGCTACTGTGTGACTGTACTTGTACTGTAATACACGCTACTGTACTTTTACTGTAATACACTCTACTGTGTACTGTACTTGTACTGTAATACATGCTACTGTGTGACTGTACTTGTACTCTAACATTCTATCTAATAAATATATTCATCATCATCAAGCTACGTCTGCGTCGGCGCTGCGTGGCTAAGCTACGTCTGCTAAATGTGCTAGCTCTCTGTCTCTCTAACATTAGCTAAAGCTAGCTGATGCTAAACGTCTGTCAGTTAGCAAACAACAACAAAAATAGTGTCTCATTTTTATCTAAATGATTCTATGGCTAAATACAGGCGGTACCGGGGTCCAGCTGACGGTACCGGGGTCCAGCTGACGGTACCGGAACCCAGCTGATGTTACCGGAACCCAGCTGATGGTACCGGAACCCAGCTGATGGTACCGGAACCCAGCTGATGGTACCGGGGTCCAGCTGATGGTACCGGGGCCCAGCTGATGTTACCGGGGACCAGCTGATGGTACCGGAACCCAGCTGATGGTACCGGGGCCCAGCTGATGGTACCGGGGCCCAGCTGATGGTACCGGGGTCCAGCTGACGGTACCGGAACCCAGCTGATGGTACCGGGGACCAGCTGATGTTACCGGAACCCAGCTGATGGTACCGGGGCCCAGCTGATGGTACCGGGGCCCAGCTGATGGTACCGGGGACCAGCTGATGGTACCGGGGACCAGCTGACGGTACTCCAACAAGCTACATGATCGTCCAATCAAATCAATCACATAAACGGCTTCATCATCATTTTACAACGTGTGTGTGTGTGTGTGTGTGTGTGCGTGTGCGTGAATCCCCGTCCTGAGGGGTGATCTTTACACTGATCGTGCACACACACACACACACACACACACACACACACACCGCGCGCGGGCGCGTTGGCGCTGCGTCTGTCATACCTGAATCCCGAAGTTACGCGCTGACCGCTGCGCCAGGGTGGAGAGACGGCCACGTACGTGCACGCGCATCAATGACAGAGGGGTCAAAGCCTCGCCAGCCGGCCGGCGAGCCCGGGGACCGGGGGCGTCCTCACCTTCAGGACGGCGGGAGGGGACAGCGGGACACCGTCCGCGTCTCCGCGGTCCGTCCGTCCATCCCTCCGCCGGACAGAGACTCTGATCGATCCAAACGGCGCCGGAGATCAAACGGGAACGTCGGCGCCGCCGGGACGGCGAAATGCAGAGAATGACGCGCAGCGGAGAGACTACATGTTGCTGCTCTCTCTCTCTCTCTCTCTCTCTCTGTCTCTCTCTGTCTCTCTCTGTCTCTCTCTGTCTCTCTCTGTCTCTCTCTGTCTCTCTGTCTCTCTCTGTCTCTCTCTCTCTCTCTCTCTCTCTCTGTCTCTCTCTGTCTCTCTCTGTCTCTCTCTCTCTGTCTCTCTCTCTCTGTCTCTCTCTGTCTCCCTCTCTCTCTCTCTCTCCCTCTCTCTCTCGCTCTCCTCTCTCTCTCCTCTCTCCTCTCCCCCCCTCTCTCTCTCCTCTCCCCATCTCTCTCTCTCGCTCTCTCTCTCCTCTCTCCTCTCCCCCCTCTCTCTCTCCTCTCCCCCCCCTCTCTCTCTCTCTCTCTCTCTCCTCTCTCCTCTCCCCCCCCTCTCTCTCTCTCTCTCTCCTCTCTCCTCTCGCCTCTCTCTCTCTCTCTCCTCTCCCCCTCTCGCCTCTCTCTCTCCTCTCTCCTCTCCCCCCCCTCTCTCTCTCTCTCTCCTCTCTCTCTCTCTCTCTGTATTTTGTTAAAATTCAGTATGTACGCGCTGTCACCTAGCAACCTCTGTCCTCTCTCTCTCCCTCTCCTCCTCGCGACACGTGTTGAATGCTAAAATAAGTTTGCTCGTGGCGGGATGATTCCTCTCTCTCTCTCCTCTCTCTCTCTCCTCTCTCCACCTGAATGTTTTTAGTATTTATCCGTTTCTCACGTTTCGCACGTGTCCCAGAGCACGTTTGTCAGAGTGGAGGGGCGGAGTCAGACTGGATGTGGCGCTGTAACGGGTCCGAAGCCGAGAGGAACACACACCACGTCCAGGTGCGTGAAGACGTCCAGGTGGGTGAAGACGTCCAGGTGCGTGAAGACGTCCAGGTGGGTGAAGACGTCCAGGTGCGTGAAGACATGAATACGCTACAACACGGAGCGCCGGGTCCATTCCGGCCCGTCGCTGCAGCAACAGCCGGGTCAGCCGAGGTCAGAGGTCAAAGGTCAGCTCGTGTTCTGCTTGGACTGGATCAGGCCGGTTTGGCTGGAACCAGGAATGATGCAGCTCCTCTTCCTCTTCCTCTTCCTCGCTCCTCAGAGACGATTAACTTCCTGCCGTCAATCACAAAAAGTCCATTTTTAGATTATGCGTCGTTATTTTTATCCGTTTCATCAAACGTCTTCATCTCTGTGGAACAACAAACCTCCTGTCTCCTCCTCTTCTTCACCTCCGTCCATCTGAATGAGTCTTCCTCGTCTCGGAGCGCCGTCTCCGGTCGTCCTCAGAGCCCCCGCCCGAGCATTAGCATATCTGGGCTGCAGGCCGCTAGCCGCTAGCATCCAGAGCCGTCTGGAGACAGGCATGGGATGACCCTCACCCAGCAGGGCGGAGCCTGGGCAGACAGCCAGTCAGACCCCCCCCAGGCTTTACCATCATGGGGCCGACATGGCAGCAGAACCGGCGCCGGGATGCAGCACGCTGTAACGGCGAGGTTCACGGATCCCGTCTTCCTGTTGACCCGGTCCAGAACTCACTGATGGACCGGATCAAAGTTAGCCCGGCTGCCGTTACTGGCTGTCAATGGTTAGCAAACACCGGAGCTCTTTGGTTAAAGCTAAAGTAGCACGCTAGGCTAACACGTTTCTGTTTCTATTTCATGAAAAGCAGCGGCTAACCGAGCCCAGCTTGCTAGCATCTTCTCTGATTGGTTTAGAGCCGTGGCGTTTAAAGGCAGCTCATGTTCCCAGACTTGGGCCTTGAATAAGGAGCTAGCATAGCTAGCAAACTTAAAAACCTACACACACGCCTATAAATATGAACCATTAGATCAAAGGATTTCTCACCTGGAACCACCAAACAGAGACACGGATTCCTTCATCCTCATCCTCATCCTCATCCTCGGGCTGCAGCTTCTCCTGAGCGGCTGGACAAGACGAGCTTTAAACAGGAAGTGACGGCTTCCTCGTCTTTTACCTGTACCTGAGATCCAGTCGTCCCCCCCCCACGCCCCCCCGTCCGGAGGAAAGCAGCTCTTAGTGTTTCCACCTTTTTAACGAGGCCGTTACAAATCGCCCTGAAATGAAAACTCTCGAGTGGAAACCGATTAAAGAGCGCTCCCTGCTGGACAGGTGTGAGAATTGTCACGGACAGAAACTGGCCGGCCGGCGTTTAGGGCGTCTTTTATCATCATCGGGGGGGCGCTGAACCTTTCACCCGGGTCACGCGGCCGTCAAACACCGGCGACATCACCCGTCAGCTGAGTCACATGACCCCAGCGAGCCGCCGTTTACGGTGTGGTTCCGTTTACCTGTCTGTCAGCAGCAGGTGAGATTCGGGTCGTCGTCTGGATCCAGAATGTCCAGAGGGGACACTGAGACATCCGGGTCGTGGTCCAGGAGTCACATGACAAAGGCCGTCCAATGACGTTGAGCGTTCGTGTTGACAGC
>NW_027181189.1:0-9212 GCF_040956055.1 Brachionichthys hirsutus
CACACACACACACATGCTCTCTCTCTCGCTCACCGTGTGACAGCGTCCTTTAACCCAGGCTGGATGAGGTGGGAGAAGTATTCCTCCACCACAGAAGCAGTCAGGTGTTTCTTCAGGTAGGGGAAGAACAGGGGATGACGAGATACCACCCCTGATGAGAAACAGAGAAAGCTCTTATGCTCAGCCCAATAAAACGTTTTTTTTTTTTTTGGGTCCAATTAAAAATAAACTCAGCAATCCCACATTTTCAGATCTTCCTGGAGCTCCACCAAACATGTTAATTCAGCAGGTTCTTATCAAACGCACGCACACATCCTCTCAAGTTGAATGGAAACGGATTCTTCACATGTTTAAATGCTGAAATTCAAATTCAGGAAGGACGTCTAGCGCCTCTAGCTAGCCCGCAGAGGTCCTTGGCTGTGCCACATCCTAACGATAGGCTGTGACGTGTTTCTCACCGATGTTAGCTGAATCTCCTTTGTCTCCACTCCGGGTATAGGCCAGCTCCTCCAGTCTGTAGCTGTGGGGTCCACTGAGCAGCTCTGGGTAGACAGCACAGACACTTTCATGTTTCACAACGTGTTACTTCGGTTCAGCAAACAGCCGTCAAACACAGAAACAGGGCCAGGTTTTTGACCCCCCTCCCCCCCTCCCAGTTGTTGTTCTCCTCTGCCACTCAAGTGAAGTCTGGAAGCATTTTAATTGTATACGAGGTGAGTTGGAATCGTGTTTAGTTACAAGTGTAATTGGTACAAAGTTGTGCAATTAAGATTGTTTTGTTTTTTGAATGACTGGATTTATTCCTAGATGTGTTTTAATTCACTGTAATTGGAAGCAGCAGGAGTATTCACAGGTATGCAGGTACGCGTGTGTGTGTCTGAGGACTGAATGTAGTGTTAGTGAAAAGGTTTACGCTTGTGAGGAGACCACACACAGACATCTGAACCGTTTCCCACCAACCTATTTTTTGATGTTGGTGTGTTTCAGATCAGTGAACTTTCTTTATGTGCATTTTTTTTTTTTTTTGCAATTTAACTTCAGCTAAAACATTAACCATTAGCATTCTTTCTGGAAAAAGATGTAACTTTTTTTAAGAGCGTTTGTTTCTGTGCTGCTGCTATTTGGAGGTAAATGGTCATGTATCGCCCTCTGCAGGTGAACGACTGGAACTTCACGCCTTTCCTGTATTGAATCAGTTACTGCAAAGAGGCTGCAGTGAAAATTTGATTTTGATCTCCTTTCCTTAACTTCAGTGTGTAGCTTTGAGACTGCTACACTTTAAAGTGGCCTGGAGTTCCCTGAAGGTCCATTTGAAATTAATTCAGTGCTAGAACATGAGTCTTGTCTCCTGGTACCAAATCAGCTTTGGGAGAACCCGTACCACACCGCAAAGACCTCACTCACCCATCGCAGAACATTTCAGTCCTGTGGCTCCATCCAAAAGGCTTAGGCCCCTCTCTAATATCTGAAATAAAGACACCACATGGTTGCGTCCTTTGTTTACCTGCGTCAGGTGCATCCTCTCTTGGAGTGGGAGGAGCACAATGCTCTGTTGCTTCAGGCCCCGCCCCCACGAGAGACTCCACCAGCTCTCCACTGACGTGAATGTCCACCTGCAGCGATATCAACAAAATATGTGAAGCAGTAATCAGGTCTCACTTGGAATATAATACGCTTTAATTTGATCCACAGTTCCGGCCGTGAATCTCCGAATCATTGGGCTGTTCCTGTCAGCTGTTCCACGAATGTAACTTTAATCCCAAATGCCTCCTTTCTTCAGAGTTTGTTTTCATTGTTTATGTTCATAATTCAGCTTTCCTTTCCTTTGACCATTTTTATTTCAAAGTTCCCATCATGGAGCGTCGGTTTGCAGACGGAGCGATAACGGCCACACGGATTGTTCCATGAGTTTAAGAAACCCAACAACCGCTGCCGTTATGCTTCTCATTCATTTGGATTTAATTGTGACAACAACCAGACTTGTTAAATCACAGTCGTTTACAATTTAATTTGCTGCTCACTTTACCTTCCTGGTATTTCATGCAAAAAATCTGGAAGGATCATTATACCCTCTGGTTTTTCAAATGTGTGTCATTAAACTTTATGTCTGGTTGAGTCTGTCTGCAGCAAAGCATTATCAATTTTTAAAGTCTTTTCTTTTCTTTTTTTCACCCCTCCGGTTCGTCAAAACTGTGCATAAAATGTCTTGCCAAATATCATCCCGAATTTGCTAAGATATTTAAAAAGCAGCTGTTTCTATTTGAAGCTGGAGAGGCGTGTCAAGGTAAGACCAAACTAACAATAATAATACATTTTATTGGGATAGCGCTTTTCCAGACGCTCGAAGTCGCTTCAGAAACGGTACATAAATTAAAGCAACAAGGCAATAGAGACAAACAAATAAAAACATGAAGACAAATTAGATACAATTAGACATTAAAAGCGATTTTAAACAGGTGGGGTTGGGGAGGGGCGAGAATGAGATGGGGTGTGATGGTGGAGCAGATCTGTGTGGTATGAATGCAGTAAAAAATAGAAACTCAAGCCTGATGTGGAATTTTCTTTCTTTAACTAACTGAATAATAATAATCAAGTCTCTCTTTCAAAAAAACCCCAAATCCTGTGTTTAACCCAAAGTAAGCTTTACCTTAATGTTAACGATGTGCTTTCAAAGAGAAACAAGAACATGCTAAATATTGCAGTACGTTGAGCTGCATCCGTCTGAAGAGTGTCAAGCCCGGCTTTGATATTTAAAAGGATCCTTTCGTAAAGAAATGTTTCAATTCAACTCTTTTGATCTGTGTGTCTGCACTAGTCTGCAAAGGAAAAATCTAAATTTACGTCGTCAGTTATTTGTACGACATATCGCCTCTACATCTGCACCTACATGCACGCAGCGCGTGTATGGCTCGGAACCGAGCAGTACTGATTAGTGCATATTTGGACAACATCGGAACACCCCCCCCCCCCCAGGCTTGTTCTCCAAAGAGAAAAAGAGCTGGTGCCTTTGATCGATTGTTTTTATTTATAGCTCGCTCAGCTTCAGAGCAGTGAATATTAATTTGTGTGTTCACGGTGTTCCTAAAACGACCAATCAGAAGACAGGGGGGTCACAGATCAACAAAAATCATATGACAAATTAGCCAATTAGACACATTTGATGTTCCCGAATTTGAATCCAGTTAATGAATGAAGCCACTGCACAGGAGTCACTGCTTGAGTTACTGGCTGCAGGCCTTCCTGGATGGAACATTTGCAGTTGTAGCTAACTTTCCCAACATTTTGGGGTCTAACTTTTTCAACAGAAGTCTTTAGATGGATTCAAGTGAACTGACCACTTGAATCGTCTTAATTGTGTTTACTTTGAGCAAATGGGAACCGAAAACCTCGTCAGGATCTGCAGAGAATGGCTCTCCATTAAAGCATCGGTTAAAAGCCTTTTAACTGTGCAAGCCATTATTTTGAAAGCAAAAAAGAATCACTGCATTGTTCTCGTCCTCCTCCCCCTTCCTCATTTCCACCCACTTTCTTCATCCTGGATATTAGAGCCTTTGAACAATTTGGTGAAATGTGTAGAAGTCAGCATCGCTTGAAGCGGTGTGTTTGTGTCGGAGGAAGACAGAGAGGAGAGGAGAAGAGTGTGATGGGGTTGCATCGTTGTGGGCGTGTTCGATATCAAAGCGGTGACTTTAATCTATGTATAGAGCAAAACGTTTGAACAAATGACATGACAGATGTGTGCAGTAAAGTCATGGCTCTCTTTTGAGGAAGATGGAACAATTTAAAAAAGAAACATTGTGTCGCCAGATTGTGCCAGTTGATGAGGAACGGCCCCGTGCGCTGAGACTTTCCTCCGCTCAGATGCTTAAACCTGTAAAAATAGGTTTCCTTGCGACATCATCAGCGTTTAATCTGACGAGGGCATTTTGCTCTGACATTCAGCAGTTATAGGAGGAAATATCGTCAATCAGGTGGGGTAAAGTTTCCAGTCGCCCAGTGTCTGTCTGTCTGTCTGCCTGTTAGCAAGATAACTCAAACATTTACGGAAGGATCTTGATTATATTTTCAGGAAATGCTTGGAATGTTTCCAGGAACAGTTTGTTAAATTTTGGTGATGATCCAGATCACCATGTGGACGGTGTAAATCCAGTTACGAGGGGAAAATGAGCCGCTTGGAGGAGGTTTGTGCTCTCGGAGTGCTTTTCTAGTTGAACACTGTTTTTGGTCTCTTCCGAGTCTTGAGGGAAATATCCGCTCTTTAGCTGATAAATGTTCCCCGGCTTGTCGCTAAATGAGTCCGTCAGCTGAGCGGGTCGTGTTTGCAGCCGCTGTTGTCTCTGCACACTGTGGACGCTTTAACTCCAACGGTCTACTCTGTTTGACTTGCCGCTCTTCCTAGTTAGCGGTTTCATTTGCTGTCGTCCCCGTCAGTGCAGCTGGGTGGAGGTTGTGATGAATGGAGGCTCTACAAGGTCCAAACTCTTGCCGCTGGTCTGCTTGAGGCAACAAAAGCACATTGTGATAGAAAATGCAACCGCTGCCTGCCAGATGGTCAAAATCCTCAAAAACGTTCTCGCGCATGTCTTGCACCAGAAAGGGTTAACACCACACTCATATTCCAAATCAAATATCAGTCTGTCATTTGGAACTTTTTTAATAAGCACACTCTCCGAAACCATTGTCGATCATTATTGAAAAATGCTTTTTGATCTATCGCCGGCGTTCAGCTGCACCGGAATATAACCAGACATCATCATCATCATCATCATCACCATCCAAAGATCCGCGTGGGCGGCAGGAGAACTTCCTGACAAAACAATCTTGTTTCCATCCCTGTCGGTGAAGCAGAATGTTTTCGACCCGGTCAATAAAGGCCGGAGACCATGGCTTATCCCGGGCAGCAGATCTATGGGAATTCAACTCTTCACGGTTTCCAGCTATGAGCCGGGTTGCCAGATTGATTGTAATGGATTCCTCTAACCTAATGCTGACCCCGCTGTGGGATGAAAAGATGGACTCGGTGGGTGGGTGGGGGGAGCTGTGATAATCAGTGCTGCCGCGGGTCATTCTAAAGGTCCGCTTCATTCTGCTTGAGACTCCGAGAAGGAGAATGCCGTGTGTTTTGTGTCCATCGATGACGATAATGGACTTCCGGCCACAACGCGAAGCCGGATAAATCCCTGTTTCCCTCCAGACCACCAAACAGAGTTATGAGAGATGAGGATTTTTATTCATGCATACAAATGTCTCTCAGAGGCTGAGCTTCTCTGGGGGACAAAAACAAACTCCCCGGCTTGGGTAAATACCGACGCCGCTTCAAAGAGGCAAACATTTTGTCGAGCGCTCCGGAGAAACCTGGTTAAAACGTCAATGTAATTAGTCTCTCATGGTTAGCACAGCAGCTAAGAGGTATTCCACATCACGAGTGCACCCGCCGCATGGGAGGCGAGACAGGGTCCACGCGTGGATTTAATTCAGAGGTTTAAAAGATAGCGCTCGATAATCATTGCGCGTTCAGAGAATACACGTGAAAGCTTTTATGTTCTATTTCTACAATCAATCTGTTCGCTGTTTTACACCTCTGTTGGTTAATTCATTTTCTGAATTAATGAGATATTCAGTTCAGATAAGCAGATTGTTATTTCTTTCATGGAAATGTTTTCTGAATATGCGATCACGTTATGATCAGAAAAACAGAATTTCTGAATTAATTAGATAATTGGCTAAGACTTAAAGGCTGGACTTAAAAATAACACGAAAAACGGAAGACAGGATGTCATTAATTCAGAAAAAGAGAGGGATGCTTTTTTGAATTAGGACATAATTACTCGGAGCCTCTTTCTCATATAAATCTCAAATATCTTCCCAATTCTCCATCTGAGAAAGGCTTCCATGCCTTCTGTTCCGGTCCGGTCCGAACGCAGACCTGCAGCAGTGTGCTGATGCGACGTCTCTGGGTATTCTCAGCCGCTGGGTCACTGCCCTCCATCGTGCCATCAACACCACCTGCCACCGCAGGAGGACAAATAGAGTAATCAGCTCTACTGGGATCAGATTTGAGATGTGAACAAAGCCTCCCTTCTTCCTATCTCCTCTGTCTGACTTTATCTCATCCTATCCCCGTGTCATTCCCGTTCCTGTGGATGTGCGACGGCACAAAATCAGATGGAAATGAATCTCAAGAGAACTGCATCCTTTACATAATCACGATAACGACTAAAAGCACAAAACAAGTTAAGCCTTAAAACGGTTCAGATTGTGCTTTCTTTTACAGCCTCGCTTCCTTGCATTATGCATGCATGTGGAGAAATTTAAGATGAGTTCCAGCTTTCAGCACTGTTATGCAGTGCTGTAAATACAAAGCAGGAGTCAGGAGGCATCATCGTCTGGTCTGATTCTCTAACAAGGCTTCTCGGAGGCTCTGTGCAGCTCAGTGGGCTCCTGTCAGGACACGGGGAAGGAAATTAAGTCTGGATGGGTGAATTGTGTGAGGCGGATTGAGTCAAGCCTCCTATGATAATGACCCCCCCATTCAAGGTGAGAGAGGAGGGGTGGAGTGTAATACATCACAGATTAAGACGTGAAGAAGAGCAGCGGTTGTGATGGAAGATCGGGGACAGAGAATTACACCTGCATGCCGGGATGAAGTGGCAGCGACAGGGACTGAATTAAAGGAAGGGAACCCGACAAATACACAGAAAGTTAAGTTCACAAACAAACTCTATTGAGACTCTCTCTTATGGTAATTACGTTTTTTTTTCCCGTTAAAGTTTAATAAAAGGAATGCTAAGTAAGAACAAATCCCATATTATTAACCCTTTTCTTTAGATCTGGGTCCAGCTGTCAGGTGCAAGGCATTAGGCAATATAGCTCCGCCCATCTCTACCTGCAGGTAATGCAACGAGCAGCGGCACGAAAGTCTGCAAACGCCACGCTCTGCAAAACAAAATCACAAATGTGAACTGCCTCTGGCGATCAGATTTAACGTTTAACAACCGCTCCTCAATTAACGGACCTGAGACTGTCGTTTCCATGCTTTTTAAAAACCTACAATGAATCTCCATCTTGTTTTTTTTAATCACTATCCAGCGTTTTAGGTTTTCAGCAGGTGGAGAGCAAGACCTCCATCCTAAACTCTATGAATATAATTTGAGTAGAAATCGGTTCACTTTTTTTTTCATACGTGCCAGAGCTGCTGTGAGTCGTTTCTGGCCCCGCCGCCTTGATATCCATTTCAGATGCAGTCAGGTGTTGCCGCAGTGGCACCTCTAGTTGCTATTAAAGATTGCAATCAGCGACCTCTGATTTAGGTAACCCAGTTGTCACGCTGTGCCGTCTTGATGTATTGTGAGCCGTGGCAGTACCCTGGGCCCAGGAGACACAGATGGACGACCGGGAGGTGGCGGCGCCGGCAGTGGGGTGGCTCCGCGGCGCAGAGATGGGACACTTTCAGCAGAGTTGACTCTGCTGAGCCGTCTTTTTCTGCCCCTGCGTATAAATAAAACAGTAGCGCTTTTAAAGATGAAGGGGCGGCGGGTTCACTCGTGGTCACAGTGGACGGATGAAGGTTTTCTTTCTTCTTCCTGCTCTTACGGAGCGTTCTGAAGATGTTTAGTGCACTTTTCACCTGGGAATACAAACTAAAATAAAGCACTGAGTGGAGATCTGGATGTTCCAGAACAGACCAGAATAGTTTCACTGAGTGGGCTCCTGGAGAAATGAATTCAGCGTACAACCGCGTGTACGTAGCATGGTTGTTGCTGTTGCAGCATGCAACAAGGCTGCAGCACGAGGCGTTTCCATTTAAATTACACTTTAAACTGCCGAGCTAAAGAAATACGGCCTGGAACGTAAGCCCTGAGACACATGTGGGGAATAATTATTTGCAGCTTAATACAATTTATCATAAGAACCTGAAAGATGCTTGTTAGGCACTCAGACAAAGTAGAAGGAAATCATTTGATGTTATTTATTGCTATTATTGAAACGATAAAAAGAACAAAACATATTTTGGATGAAAGTGTTGCATGTGCAAGAAATAGACCCCTTCATGTATCCATCCTATATCAGTATTAATGAGTGGTTCATTAATTTGCAATGGTATTATATTATTATATTATATATTATTATTTTTATCTTTTATCTTATTTTAACATTTTACTTTGCACTGTATGGAGGACTTTGCAATTTTGTTGCAATGTCAATAAAGACCTATTCTATTCTATTCTATTCTAGTCTAATTTGTCATTGCAGTCTTTTAGCATCGTTGATCTAATGGTTATTCTGTCTTGAGTTGCCTTCGGCAGCCCCTCCTTTGTATTTGTATTAAATATGCAATAATACGCCTTAAAATCTCTAAACAGACATGGTTGATGTGTTAAATCATTTCTCTGAGAGTCCCTCAAAAAGAAAGACCTCTTAAAGATAAATCAAATGGCAGTGTATAACTTCTAAAGCAAACTTTCAAGTCTATTTATCAGTCACACTCCACCCAATTAATTAACATTTGTTGTATCTCGAAGCTGAAAAACAAAGTCAAACCCAATTCTTCCAAGTGTAGCTTTAATTAAACAAGTATAGCAATAAAAGCGGGCGTAAGCGACACATCTCTTGGCTTTCATGACAAAAGCCCTTCCCTCTCATGAGGGCGGCTTCCGATTACTTTTTTGCTGTTTTTGACAAATGGCTCCAGTCATATAAATAATTTGCCCCTGATCGATAAAGCACCGGGGTCGTTGCACGCTGTCGTGTATCCGGGACTTGACCTCAACGTTATATGGAGAGTTCAAGGCAATTAATTAGAAGCAATGCCTTTTCATAGTGGAGCCCGAGCGGCACATGGCGCCCATGTGACCAGGGGGGCATTCGTCATGAGGAAGGCCATTGCACTGTCAAAGCAAAGAGCAAAGCAGCCGTGACAATGCTGCATCCCATTCGTGCTGCTGTGGCAACGGATTTTTTTTAAAATGACACACGGTGGTGAAACGGAACAAGCTCCCAGCCTGGCCCAGTTTGACCCGATTCAGCTGCATGAGCTTTTTTCTCCGGAACCTTTTTGGCATCGGGAAATGTTTATGTGTTTCACCCATGAATAATTTTGACAACAGCAGCATTACGCCGAAGCCTTCCTGTGGGAGTCGTGCTGCTGATGGTTCTATTACAACACAGTTACCCTTGGACAGTGTTTACTGAGCTTGTAATTGGATCTTGCA
>NW_027181190.1:0-9175 GCF_040956055.1 Brachionichthys hirsutus
GCCTATTCCAGCTGGCTATGGGCGAGAGGCGGGGTACACCCCAAATCTGTCGCCAGACAGTCAACCACTCACGCACACGATCATACACTACGGACAATTTAGAGAAATCAATTGATCTAAATTGCATGTTTTTGGAGGAGAACCCGGACACGGGGAGAACATACAAACTCCACACAAATAGGATTTGAACCTTCTTGGTGTGAGGTGACAGCGCTAACCACTATGTCACCATGCCGCACCTTAATCGTAACCGCTATGGTGGATTTTGCATGTTAATGATGGAGGATCATTTTATCATCTTCAAAGTACAGCTTCCAAATCACAACTGCTTAATTTGACACTTAAGGCAGCCTGACATTTGTTGTCCTTTTTGTTTCCATTTGTAGTTAATTTCTCATACGCAACGTGTGCCCAGTGAAACTATTCCTCCTTCCTGATGTCAGAGAGGGAGGACCAGACAGGGTGTGGGTGAGCAGAATAATTGAAATCAGACAAGAGAGGAAGTGAACGTTGGCTTAGTCAGAGTTGGTTTTGCCTCTAAACGTTATTTTCTTGTAAAGCATAAATAAAGCTCATAAAGGCTTTGCAGAAGCAGATTTTTTTGTTTGTCTCTTTGCAGTAAACAACATCATTAATCTGACACCCAGCATCATCATCGTATTCATGGAGGGTGTGTTGTGAATTGAGACCAAACATTTGTAGTCACATTTGTAGTCACAATGGCTTCTCTGCAGGAAATCCAGACTTTTACTCACCTCTAGCAATCTGGCCTTTTTCAACGCCTTTAGAAGCCGTGACTCACCGACTATCTAGCAAACAGTCAGGCCGCTACTGCTTTGTTACATGGGAACGTTTTGTTGTGGCTTAATATCCATCCATCCATTTTTTTTTTATAGATGGGACGATCTTCTCATCTCCAGCCACTTTTCCGCTTTGCAGGTCACGGGAGTTGCTGGAGCTTATCCCAGCTTGCTATGGGCGAGAGACGGGGTACACCTCGGACACGTCGCCAGCGCATCGCGTGGACGCGGGGAGAGCATACAAACTCCACACAGATAGAATTCGAACCCGGTACCTTCTTGCTGTGAGACAGAACTAACCACTACGCCAGTATCTAGCCTTTTACGAGATGGAAATGATGTCTTCCACCCAAATCAAGCCCATACTGTTCTCTAGATACTCTCACAGTCAATTATTAATAAATTCCAAATACATCAGCATTTCCAGGGAGAATGAACGCACAACAGTTTGGCATGAAATGCTTTATAATGTCTCTAAGAGAGATATTGCAATATCCAAGCCAGGCTGCCAGACCCTGGTTCCGAACTGCCAAGTGTCCCTCGTGAGCTCGTGTCGATAGAATTTATGGTAGCATTATGGGATTTCCACATTTAACCTTGAAATTGGTGCATGGCTCTCATAGTGCTGGTTTAGTTTGGTTGTCAATGTTTTGGGTGTAGCCCTCATTTAACAAATCTTACATAGTCTCTGATTCATTCTTCCGTCATTTCTTCTTTGCCGTAACTATGACGACACATCCACTATGTTTTGTTTAAAATGTATGTGCACTAGAGGTAAGACCCGCTGGGCACCTCATGATTTTATTTTATTTTATGACATAATGAAACGATTATCAATGCATGTTGATACATCTCCTTTTCCTATAGATGACCTTTTTTCTTTTTCTGTGACTTCGTCTGTTCGTGTTTCCTCCAACCATGGGTGGAAGACCGAGAGACAGAAAGACAGAGACAGAGAGAGAGGAAATCTGAATGCACAGTTTAAAACTTTTACCCACACCACATGAATTCTGGATTCTTGCACACATGTAAACAATTTACAGCTACCAAACATTTTATTTTTTTCTGAATGAGCAAATACAATATTACTTTCTGGAAGAAATAAAACTGAACACACCCCCATGTCACTGAGACACATAACTGCACCCGCAATCATTGCAAAAATGTATCTCCATCTGTGCATGAGAATAGTTGTAAAGATTGCAGAGCTTTGGAAATGTTTGTCTGAGTTTCTCCTCATGACAACATGCAGCCACTTTTGGTGTGCTCCTATATTCTACTTAATACCACCACACCAACTGAAGTGTCCAGTTAATGCTTTGGCTACTTCATACTGGTACTGCATGTTCATGTTAATCTGTGTATTTAGGTGGGCTAGTAGAAGTATTGTCTGGGCTCTTGTTCTCGATGATTAAATTATTCACACTGAACGATGCTTCGGTGGCTGCCTTCGCTTTTGAAGTTAGCTGTGAGAAAGATGGCTCCTGATGGGCCCCTGGGATTTTAGTTTGTTGAACTGTCTCCAACTCAGCTCACTTTTCGGAGGGAAGTCGGAGTCATAGGTTTTATGAACAGTCCCAAAATGATGCTCCACATTTCTGGCACACATTTTCGAAAATGGCATAGTGGGAAAAAAAAAAAAAGTCCCTTTCTTAAGTTTAAAATAACTAAATTGGAGGCTAGGCAACTCGCAAGTTGCTAGATTCTTCTCTTCTAGGACACGTTAATAGATAATATACGGTAATATCCACCATATGAGGAGGTGAGGGAAAGGTTACATTACTGTACTAGGAAAATAAAAACTTTCACATTTTTTGTTAAGTCGGCAAGGCACAATTTTGGGCGCACTAAGTCCGCCAGCTACCACTGACCTCTCATTTCTGTCCACTCTCTTACTGCAGCAAATATAGATTTCTGCTGTTTTGAGAGATTAGTTCTGATAGCTTCCCTATTTCAGATCAAGTTGCTAAATATAGCAAAGCCATTCATGCCCTGATTTGTTTTGTGCGTAGTAGGAACATGGTATCCCTCATTGCTCCTTCACATTCTGACATGCTTATCAGATGCAGGGAGTATCACCACTGGTTTCACATGGAGGAGAGACCTCAAGCATACTTTTTACTGACCACGTTTGTTTGTGCTTTTATCTCTTTCACCACAGTATTCCAGTTTGCAGTGTATGCCTGAGTAGCTGAGCCACATGTTTCACTTTGATTCTATTTAATGTTAATATGCCAATAACAAAGCGGTTAAGTCGCCCACTCCCTTGAGCACGCTTGCTGCTGGAGAGTATTTTATCTATTTCCAGCACACCAAGCTTTTCAGCTGCTATTGTTTTTAATCACGTTGAATTCTACCCAGTCAGTCGTCATTTTACACCTGATTGTCTCCTTCACTGGCTGAATGAACACAGGTGTACAGTCGTCTGTTCTTTCACCACATAGCAGCAGCCATGTATCTTTTATTTCTCTAATCTCTCCAGTTTGGTTCCCCCTGCAACATTAAGACTGCTTGCTGTTGCATATTCATGTTAATATCTGATTTATCAGGTGCATTCTTTTGTGTTGTGTTCTGGATGCGCCTTGCCTTGGCCAGACAAGTTTCTTTCTTTGGAAAATGTGTTTGAACACTCTTGTGGAAATGATATTCAGTTCTACGCTTAAAATGTGCAGTCTCAAATTTGTAAATAATTTCTATTAATTCCACTGCGACAGAACAAACTGCTTTTTTTTAACGCTGAATTCATTTACATTGGACAGATAGTAGATAGCAGTAAAAAAGCCCGTTTCAACTGTTTTATGCTTTTGTGACTCTGGGTTTACTAATGGATTTACTAAAAAATATCATCCTATTGTGACTGCCCCAGGGCCTTGACCCTTCTAGGGTGGTTTGCTCTGCCTTGCAAGTCCTCCGATGGGTGGAGCTGAAATGACATTAAGTAATTGAGAACACCTGGCCGTGTTCCCAGGCTAAGTAACCCCGCCTACCCAATCACCAGGTATTGACAATCAGTAATTAGTGGCAGATATCACTGATGTGGGTGCCACCCTGCCTACATCGCCCTCATTTGTTGCAGAGTACGAACTGGCCGTTACCCTAGCCACAATTTAATAAATGTGCATTTAAAAGCGGAAACACTGTTGTGCGTTACATATTAGATGAGATAAGATAAGATAAGATAAGATAAGATTTATTGCCATTAAGCAGGTCACAAGTACAAGCAATGAAATATAGTATGTATCTTACCAGAAGTGCTTTGAGCAGTAATTATATAACAATTGTGAATATATAGATTATATATATATATATATACATGTATAACTTTATGGCAAATACATTTATCACACTGCTTACTTTTCTCTTTTATCGTAGGACTGTAAAAATATATTGTAGAATATTGCCTTAGTGGAAGTCTTTTCTACAAAGCACTTTGGTGGAATTTTGTCTATTAAAGGTGCAAGATAAAAATAAATGTGGTAAAATCATAACCATTATGGATTTCAGAACATGGATTGTTGTCAAATAAAATCCAGCATCTTACGTTTCATGACAACTTGATTAGGAAACCCACTCAGACACTGAGAGAACACAGACGCTCCTCACAGAATCGTTCCAGGTTGAGCAGAACCAAACACCACTGCCCATAACTATGATCATGATCGTATAATATTCACCACAACCATCTTAACATCTGAATGAGTTTTTGGGGGAAAATGTATCTCTTCGTACTGCAACACTTTTTTTATTATCCTTTCTGACACTATGCATAGAGCTTTGACTCTTTGGTGAGACGTGCATCTTAATATTGATAGTCACTGAAACTTTGGCAACGCTGCTCCATAAAAAAGGGTGACACCCTATTCATATTTACTTCTCTCCGAATGACTTCCACCCTACATGTTATTTAAAAGGAAATTCCATGTTAAGTTCCCCAAAATGTTGAATCATCCACTTAAAGGGTGACTTAAAAGCCTCCACCCCATCCAGCTCATGTAGCTTTTTCAAAGACACCCTGAGATTATTAAATTATATCGACAGTGTCATATTAAACTGACATAGAAATGTAGGTCCACGTAGAACAGTTTACTGTTGCATTATGAAATATTTTAATTTACACTAATTAATGGATTCTTTGTGACATAATTAGGGAAAAAAAACACACTACTTACAAAAACGTCTAACAGTGGTCAAGAAAACTGCCCCGTTTCCTGCTCTAGACAGTCCATGAACTAACTCTAATATAAAGTAATGGTGAAAATACCCATTTCTCACAACGTTAAGCAAAAATTAACCAACTCTGTCCAAAACATCATCCAATATCTACGAAAGGAACTGTGGATTTTCGTACTGTGTTACGGAGCGTGTCGAGTCGCCTTCAGATTACTTTTGTTTTAGTTTTCTGTGTTTGTGTTTGCAGCCATGTCATAATCCAAATCTTCTAAAGTAGTCGACTTGTTAGGATTGTGACTTTGTCTACCCACTGATGTTAGCAGCCATGCTAATGCTAACGTAGTGGGTAATTTTAGGTTCAAGTTGCTGATAGAATGTAGCATCATGTTTTAAAATCAATGTCAGCTGTATGTGATAGCAGTAATTTACAAAATACTTTGTCCTTCTCTGTATAAAAAGTTATTTTGATGCAAAGGAAATAGAAATTGTTCACATTAGAAAAATATTTTTTTTATTCATTTCTGTACACATTCCACAAACCAAGTCTTTCACGTTTTCAGAAACTTTCATGATAACAAGTGTGATACTCAAAAAATATATACAATAAGGAACATAACATTTTCTTTCCCATCTTTCTTCCGGAATATCAAATTAAAAAAAGTGCGTTTTACAGTGTATACCCATGAGATAGACAGTGTGCAGCAATTTGAGAGAATACATAATTTAGAAACACCAGTTCCCGTAGTTTCAGGTTTCAGTGACTCCATGTTTGTTCCTCCCCCACAACAGGGTAGTCATTGTTTAGTTGACAGTTATTTTAAGACGTTTTATGCATTTTCAAGTAGGTTTGTAACTCTGTTTGTCCCATCCAGGGTCCAGTGCAATGTCAATGAAGTCATCTGGAGCCTTTTGTGTTGTCGTTGTCATGACATATAACCCAAGAGCCATTATACATACTCATTAATACACCAAAATTTGTCTACTCTAAACAGTGCTTTTCCAGTCTTAACCTATCACAAATAAATATCTGATGGAAGATCATGGGTGCCATCCTGAGAAGGTAATGGGTCCAAAAGCCCCCGGTACTATTTCTTTTTGTAGCATTATCTACACATGGATCAAACATTTGCTCTCCTACTGTATCATATCATTAAAATTCTCTGGTAACATGGAAGATCAATTTTATCATTCCCAACTTTTTTTTTTTCCACTTATTAAATAAAAGATAACACGCAAAATAAATAATTGAAGTCAGTGGAATACATTTAAGGCAGTTCTGGAATTCAAATAAATAGTTTCCTTCTCTTTGTTCATCAAATCAAATTTAAATGTATATCTCATATCGACGAGCCCGTCTCCTGCATAACCTGCGGAACCACACCCAGTAGAAGAATATCATAAGAAACCAATAGGAGGCGTAGGCCACCCCACCAAAAATAAGAAACTTGGTCTGCAGTATCTTGGCTGGAGTATTCCAGTCCAGTTGAATCTCCTTGTAGATTGTGTAACCAAGTCCACCTAACAAAATGGCCGCCCACACCGACAAAGGGATAATGGGCATATAGTTCCCTACAATCCTGCGCCTGCCTGATGTCCCCCATGTGCTTTTATTCATGGTGAGAATAGCAAAATACTTAGTAGGCAGCAAACTGGTCATGTACAGCGCTGCGTATAGTGACATAAACAGCATAACTATGTCTCCTCTCAGAATGCAGGCATAAGCTGCTTTCACGAGCCCGATGAGTTGGATGCAGCACAGGATCCAGAGGAGGTCCCACAGCGTGCCTGTCCAGAACAACTGGATGATGGTTGCGGTGACAAAGAAGGGAAAAATACCAGAGACAATAGCTTCGTAAGTCATCCAGAGGTGGTGCTTATGCCACCACATGGCGTTATAGAGCCACTCGCGGAAGTAAGACTTCGTCCAGCGAGTCTGCTGGTTGAGCCAGCGCAGGAAGTGAGCAGGCGTCTCTGTGTAGCATTTAGCTCGGGCCGTGTACCTAAAGGCAAAAAGAACATGTATGACACTCATCAGAACAGCAGACACACACCATCAAAATCAGTGCATCAGGTGTATTTTCCTCGTACAACGCGGATGAGCCTCTTACTTTGTAGCATAGCCCATGCTCAGCATACGGTTGGTAAGATGTCTGTCATCACCAAATGTACAGTGAGTTCCCAAAAACCTCTGACTGTACCAGGCTTCCAGAAACTGCTGGAGGACATCATTTCTGTACAAACCTGTATGGAACAATTGAAGTCACCAGAAACACATGCGGGTATTAATGCCAAAACTGCCACTGCTTGACATGCAGAATCTTTACTTTGGTCCACATCAAATCACAAATGTTGTGTTCCTACCCAAAGGACCACTAATGCAAGACACACAGTTGAAGAAGGACTGGCAGGACCTCTCGATGTTGAAAGCCATCCAGTACCTAAGACTGCTCATGAAGCTGATGTAAGATTCTTTCTGGTTCAGGATCATCACATCTCCTCCTACGGCGCCATACTTGGGGTTACTCTCCAATACTTTACACAGTTCAACAGTGGCCAGAGGGTCCAGCTTAGTGTCTGAGTCGCACACCTGGGGAGGTAGCAAGCCAGTCAGGTTATTTATTTTTTAATTACTCTACTATCATTTTCTTTGCAGAAAATGATCTTAACTGAATAAATGACCAATTCAGAAAGAACAATAGATACCTGTATATAGTCAACTGATGGCCCGAGTGCTTTGAACGCTGTGTACATCACCTCCCTCTTGCCACCCCATTGTTGCATGATGCACACGCACCTCTTGCTTTGGATCAGCTGTTCCACCTCTTTTCTCTGTGGATCTTCTCCTATAATATTAATAGCAACCCCTCCGCAGTCATTCGCTTTAGCCTCCCCCACAGTTTCATGGCCCTGACTGGCATTCCACGTGTGGAAGTTGTGCTTCCACACATAACAGCAAGGGTCTTCATCGGCAAACATCTCTTTGAACATGTCCATCATGTATTTGTCTTCAGCGTTGTTGCCATCTATCACCATGACGATGCGCAGCAGCTCAGGGGGATACTTCAGGGCCTTAACGGAGTTGAGGCACTCTCTGAGATAGGCAGGATCCTCCTGGTAAGCCGATATGGTGAAGCCGATGGTTTTGGTGAAGCTGCACGGATCCCTCCTTTCTCTCATCCGCCGATGCTCAATGAAGGCAAAGTAGCTTTGGATGAGTACATGGCACGAGAGGAGTAGTCCATAAAAGCCAAAGGAGATGATTCCATAAATGGATTTGACCAGCTGGAAACCCTCAACATAAGCCCACACCATCACACCCAGAACCATCAGACCAAACAGGAACGTGAAGATGGCTCGTACTGTAGAGCACAGGTTCCTCAGGACATGTTTCAGTTCCATTGTGATGGTTAACCTGTCAGAGCCAAAAAAAACACAGGACATGTTTGCATGGCTTAAATGGTGGATTCTCACTCTGGGTTGGAATGCAAAAGGGTGTATTAAATGGAGTTTTATGTAGAGTCTGAAGAGAAATGGAAATAGGACAGGTAATAGCACTACAACAAAATAGTAAATTATTAAAAGAGAAAATATAGATGTAAGGGAGTAGAAGGCATGATTGAATTTTTATGCAAAAAAATCTATTTGCTTGAATAAAAATGAATATTGGTCTCAATTTAAGTTTCTTATTAAATCCTATCAGCTGCCCATAGTTATAAATAAATTATTAATTTAAATGACAATTTATCTCTAGCAATCCAAAAATGTAGTGCATTGAATATGACCAATATTTATTTTGACAACAGAGCAAAAGTCACTGAACCAATAATAATAATAGTTATTCCTATTAATCATATTTATTTAATCATACCTGGAGAGGAGACATCCACTCGCCGTTTCCCCTGTGTGGCGATTTGGCGTGGAGTTGGTAGCTTTATAGGCTACCGGTATGAAGATGGGATGGAGCCACGTGCGCGCTTTTTCTGTCTTGATATTCATGAGTTACGCGTGGCCCCGTTGAGTCAGCCCTACGTCAGAAACCAGGCAGGAGTCCAGCTGACAGAGCACCAAGTTTTTTCTTTCTTTTTTTTTGTAACTTTTTTTTTTCTTTTGCCTTAGATCTCCCAAGTATATAACCTCTGGCAAAAAAAAAAGACAAGGCTTCTCGAACATTTGGCTGCATGACATCAAAATAGACGCAGTGGAGA
>NW_027181191.1:0-9144 GCF_040956055.1 Brachionichthys hirsutus
CACTTGCATCAATCTAAAATCTAAATTTGCATCGATCTAAAATCTAAGTTTGCATCAATCTAAAATCTAAATTTGCATCAATCTAAAATCTAAATTTGCATCAATCTAAAATCTAAATTTGCATCAATCTAAAATCTAAATTTGCATCAATCTAAAATCTAAATTTGCATCAATCTAAAACCTAAATTTGCATCAATCTAAAATCTAAATTTGCATCAATCTAAAATCTAAATTTGCACCAATCTAAAATCTAAATTTGCATCAATCTAAAATCTAAATTTGCACCAATCTAAAATGACAAGAAAATGAAACTTTTCTTTTCTTTTTGCTTCGCGGCTCGATTCCTCCCCTTAAGGACACGCAGCATCCCGTAAGGGGCCGGCCCCCGTCAGGATTGGAACTACGACACCATCACACACACGCCCCATCCCCGAAGCGCCCAGCTCTACCTGCTCTAGCATGTCTTTGGCGAGCTCTTCTCTCTCATCCATTTCCAGAATCGCCCTCTTGATCTCCTCGTTGCTCATTTTCAACCTGCAAAGCGAAGACGATCGTTTAGTGGGAGATTTGATTCTGTCCGTGACGCCATCGCTCCTTCCTGATTCACCGGCTTTAAAATGATTTTTAGGCTCGAGGTTCGAGTTTGTTCTTGTAATCGTTAAATGCTGACTCACGCAGCATCATTTGTGATTCTCGCATGCGTTCGGTAAAGCCGAGCCCATTTTACATTTCACTGTCGACGGAAAACAAATATACATTTTATACTACACGCTTCCAGATGTTGAAGAACGCATGTCCTTGACTGGACATCCCCGGCAGCTCCACGCTGCACAGCTGCTGTTCAGAACCATATAATCTGATGGAATTATAATCTACACAACAGACATGGGATCGAGACCCGTACTTTGAAAGTAAGATGATGCAGTTCTGCGCGCGCCTCCCATCGATGACCGACAGTTCTTTGACCTTCCGCGTGCTGACGTATATGTCGTCCATAGAGCCGGTCTCTTTCTGCGGAGAGATGGAGAGAATGTCACGCAGCAGTTTACAGTGCTTTTATTGTGAAAGGGTGTTTCATTTGGCGAGTTACCACTACGCAAACAATGCTATACACCAGTGGTCCCCAACCACCGGTCCACGGCCCGGTACCGGTCCGTGAGGCTTTGCCGCACAGAAAGAATAACTGATGTATACAATTTCCGTTGTATCGATTATTAGCGTCTAAAGAGTGTTTTATTTTGAAAAACGACCAGATGTTCTCCGACGTAACAATCGCGTCTTGATACGTTGCTCAAAAAAAACAGCCGTGGACTCGCGAAAATTAATAAAACGAAACAAAAGTCTTTGCTAAGGAGAAAAGTCCAACTGAGGAGGAAGAAGAGGAGGAAGAAGAGGAGGAAGAAGAGGAGGCGTTGACCTCCAAGAAGAGAAACCAGGACTAAGACTTAAAAACGGTTTATAAACAGCTGGCTGACTTCGTTAACGAGCAATGAAGGGTTCAAACCCGCTTCGGCACAGAGACCAAGAACCCGGATTAAAAGACAAGAACCCTGATACACAAAGGACAGAGTACTGCGCCTGAACACACACAAGGACAGAGTACTGCGCCTGAACACACACAAAGGACAGAGTACTGCGCCTGAACACACACAAAGGACAGAGTACTGCGTCTGAACACACACGAAGGACAGAGTACTGCGCCTGAACACACACAAAGGACAGAGTACTGCGCCTGAACACACACAAAGGACAGAGTACTGCGCCTGAACACACACAAAGGACAGAGTACTGCGTCTGAACACACACAAAGGACAGAGTACTGCGCCTGAACACACACAAAGGACAGAGTACTGCGTCTGAACACACACAAAGGACAGAGTACTGGGTCTGAACACACACAAAGGACAGAGTACTGCGCCTGAACACACACAAAGGACAGAGTACTGCGTCTGAACACACACGAAGGACAGAGTACTGCGCCTGAACACACACAAAGGACAGAGTACTGCGCCTGAACACACACAAAGGACAGAGTACTGCGTCTGAACACACACAAAGGACAGAGTACTGGGTCTGAACACACACAAAGGAACGAGTACTGCGCCTGAACACACACAAAGGAACGAGTACTGCGCCTGAACACACACAAAGGACAACACGTCCCATGGAGACACTGTCCAAAGGGACATGCAGATTGAAGTGTTAATCTGTCCGGCTCCGCCCACAGCAGTCACGTGTACAGCGTTACTGCTGTGGGCGGAGCCTGAACTCACCTGCTTGAAGGGTTGGTTAGTGAGCAGCTCCTGCCCGGCCAGTCAGAGTGCAGAGACACAAACAGATCGAAAAGACATGCAAAGATTAGAACTTCAAGCAGAAAGAAGTCCGACTGTCCAAGCTGAAGACAGGACGTCCTCCGCGTCATCAAGCACTAGCATGCTAGAGACACAGGTGTGGAACGATCTCTTCCATTTCAGCTGCCGTAATCTGTTCTATCTTCTGTATCTGCATGTTTAGCTGCCTGGACATGGAAACGCTCACGCTCCTGCAGGGGGCGGGGCGGAGTGGGGGGGGGGGGGGGGCATTAGCTCAAAGGCCTCGCCTTTAACCGCGATTCCAAGAAACTCATTAAGATCCCAATAAAATTTATTTTAGGCAGTTAATCAATATATGGAGCTGCACACAGAATGATCACAAGTTGCCTGTTATTAGTCTGCGGGGGGGGGGGGGGGGGGGGACCTGGTTCACCACGGTTTAGCTTTTCACCTTGTTTGTTTCCATGTGGAGGGAACACACATTCAGAGTGTCCAACCCAAACACACACACACACACAGCAGTCATTATCACACACACACACACACACACACACACAGCAGTCATTATCACACACACACACACACACACACACAGCAGTCATTATCACACACACACACACACACAGCAGTCATTATCACACACACACACAGCAGTCATTATCACACACACACACGGCAGTCATTATCACACACACACACACACACACAACAGTCATTATCACACACACACAGCAGTCATTATCACACACACACACAGCAGTCATTATCACACACACACACGGCAGTCATTATCACACACACACACACACAGCAGTCATTATCACACACACACACACAGCAGTCATTATCACACACACACACAGCAGTCATTATCACACACACACACACACACAGCAGTCATTATCACACACACACGGCAGTCATTATCACACACACACACACACACAGCAGTCATTATCACACACACACACACACACAGCAGTCATTATCACACACACACACACACGGCAGTCATTATCACACACACACAGCAGTCATCACACACACACACACATACACACACAGCAGTCATTATCACACACACACACACACACAGCAGTCATTATCACACACACACAGCAGTCATCACACACACACACACACAGCAGTCATTATCACACACACACAGCAGTCATCACACACACACACAGCAGTCATCACACACACACACACACACAGCAGTCATTATCACACACACACACGGCAGTCATTATCACACACACACACACACACAGCAGTCATGATCACACACACACACACACACAGCAGTCATTATCACACACACACACACACACACACAGCAGTCATTATCACACACACACAGCAGTCATTATCACACACACACACACACACACACCAGTCATTATCACACACACACACACACACACACACAGCAGTCATTATCACACACACACACACACACACACAGCAGTCATTATCACACACACACACACACACAGCAGTCATCACACACACACACACACCGCAGTCATCATACACACACACACACACACAGCAGTCATTATCACACACACACACACACACAGCAGTCATTATCACACACACACACAGCAGTCATTATCACACACAGCAGTCATTATCACACACACACCGCAGTCATCATACACACACACACAGCAGTCATTATCACACACACACACACACACAACAGTCATTATCACACACACACACAGCAGTCATTATCACACACACACACAGCAGTCATTATCACACACACACACGGCAGTCATTATCACACACACACACACACACAGCAGTCATTATCACACACACACACAGCAGTCATTATCACACACACACACAGCAGTCATTATCACACACACACACAGCAGTCATTATCACACACACACACACACACAGCAGTCATTATCACACACACACGGCAGTCATTATCACACACACACACACACACAGCAGTCATTATCACACACACACACACACACAGCAGTCATTATCACACACACACACACACGGCAGTCATTATCACACACACACACAGCAGTCATTATCACACACACACAGCAGTCATCACACACACACACACATACACACACAGCAGTCATTATCACACACACACACACACACAGCAGTCATTATCACACACACACAGCAGTCATCACACACACACACACACAGCAGTCATTATCACACACACACAGCAGTCATCACACACACACACAGCAGTCATCACACACACACACACACACACACAGCAGTCATTATCACACACACACACGGCAGTCATTATCACACACACACACACACACAGCAGTCATGATCACACACACACACACACACAGCAGTCATTATCACACACACACACACACACACACAGCAGTCATTATCACACACACACACACACACACACACCAGTCATTATCACACACACACACACACACACACACACAGCAGTCATTATCACACACACACACACACACACACCAGTCATTATCACACACACACACACACACACACACACAGCAGTCATTATCACACACACACACACACACACAGCAGTCATTATCACACACACACACACACACAGCAGTCATCACACACACACGCACACCGCAGTCATCATACACACACACACACACACACACAGCAGTCATTATCACACACACACACACACACAGCAGTCATTATCACACACACACACAGCAGTCATTATCACACACAGCAGTCATTATCACACACACACACACACACCGCAGTCATCATACACACACACACAGCAGTCATTATCACACACACACACACACAGCAGTCATTATCACACACACACACAGCAGTCATTATCACACACACACACACAGCAGTCATTATCACACACACACACACACAGCAGTCATTATCACACACGCACACACAGCAGTCATTATCACACACACACACACAGCAGTCATTATCACACACACACACACACACACAGCAGTCATTATCACACACACACACACACACAGCAGTCATTATCACACACACACACACACACAGCAGTCATTATCACACACACACACACACACACAGCAGTCATTATCACACACACACACACAGCAGTCATTATCACACACACACACACACAGCAGTCATTATCACACACACACACACACACAGCAGTCATTATCACACACACACACAGCAGTCATTATCACACACACACACACACACACACAGCAGTCATTATCACACACACACACACAGCAGTCATTATCACACACACACCAGTCATTATCACACACGCACACACACACACAGCAGTCATTATCACACACACACACAGCAGTCATTATCACACACGCACACACAGCAGTCATTATCACACACACACACACAGCAGTCATTATCACACACACACACACACACACACAGCAGTCATTATCACACACACACACACACACACACACAGCAGTCATTATCACACACACACACACACACACAGCAGTCATTATCACACACACACACACACACACAGCAGTCATTATCACACACACACACACACACAGCAGTCATTATCACACACAAACACACACACACAGCAGTCATTATCACACACACACACACACACACAGCAGTCATTATCACACACACACACACAGCAGTCATTATCACACACAAACACACACACACAGCAGTCATTATCACACACACACACACAACAGTCATTATCACACACACACACACACACAGCAGTCATTATCACACACACACCCACAGCAGTCATTATCACACACAAACACACACACAGCAGTCATTATCACACACACACACACACACAGCAGTCATTATCACACACACACACACACACACACAGCAGTCATTATCACACACACACACACACACACACACAGCAGTCATTATCACACACACACACACACACACACACAAGAAGCTACACAAAATTCAAAGGTCGGAAGCAAACAATAAAAGCAGCGTGTGTTTATATTTGATGCTGGGACACGTTCAAACGACCCTTCCTGCCATCCCATAATAAAGGGAGCTTCCAGACCTGTTGTCTCTGGTAGGCCGAAAACGTCTTCTCGATGTCTTTGAGGTCAAGAGTCTGAAACGCTCTCTGGTCATCGATGTCATTCCAGACGGTGCCGTCGATCACGTTCTGGAAAAGCGTCCAAGCACAGGAAGCGTCAACATTCCCGACCGGAGCGACCGGGACAAGCGCGCAGGCGCCATGACGACGGCCTCGCCGCTCGCTTACCTCGCCCAACTTGGCCCAGTTGAAGGACTTGAGCGGATGAGAAGGCTGAGGGACGGACTTGGAGCGCACGGTGCCAGACGAAATGGGAGGAGGTGGGACGCCGAGATGGGAGGGGCACCTGGTGGAGGAGGCGGGGCTCCAGGTGGAGGAGGCGGAGGAGGAGGAGGAGGCGGAGGGCAGCTGAACGGTAGTGGAGGAGGCGGCGGAGGAGGGCCACCCATCATGGGTGGCAGGGGCGGAGCCACAGGGCCGCCGGGAGGAGGAGGAGGAGCTGGGAAAGACACGTTTCCACCCTAAAAGAGGAGAGAAACATTCTCATGAAAAACGTTCCATTCTTCCCGCCGTGTCAAACACGGAAAGCGGCTCACAGCGAAGTCGCTGATCCGCGAGGACAGGTCCAGGACCCGATCCCTGGCCGAGCGCAGCTCCAGCCCCTCGCGCTGGAGCTTGTCCTTCATCTTGTTCAAAGTCTTCATCATGTCCTCCTTTTCTTGGGTCTTGGTTTCACACTCCCGCTCCTTCCTCTCGAGCTTAGCCAGCAGCTCCACGTGATCTACAGGGAGAGGAACGCAAAGAACGTACGACAGGAGACGGACAGACACGCACGTCTGACCCTCGACCTGCAGGGGGCAGTGCGTCGTTACCTTTCCTGAACTTCTCCGCCTGGTCTCGCCACTGCTTCACCTCATTCTCATTGACCAACCTGTGAAGCAGGCGGATAGAAAATACTTGAATACTTCAGCGCAGAACGTTTTGAGGGAATCCAATCGGGATTAGGGAACAGCTCCGAACAGCTGAAGGAAGGCTGGAAACCCGGAGACACCGTCTGAGCGGAGGAACCGATTGATCTCAGCGTCATTGAGAACATAAACAAAGAAACAGAGTGCTTCCAATCGGCTCCATTGATCCGCCGTCCGTGATACGGAGGTCTGACATCTTGTTTTTGTTTGAACATAATCCCATAAATCTTCCTCGTATACGATTCTTTAAATCAAATTTATTGTGTCCAAACGCTGGATGACAACGTTCTCCGTGAGCGACGGTGAAGCCCACGGAAAGAAGACTTCCAAAATAAAAGCCTTGTTTTCTAAAAATGACATTTCCCGTTGTGACTGCCGAGCCGCCGGTAAACCTAATCCGGTTAGGGATCCCTTTGATCTCCGTCTTCCACCCGTGACCTCCTGGCCCAGTTCAAATTCTCATTCATACCACCATGAAAACAGCTCGTCTCGTCCCCCCCCCCCCCCGGCACTGGAAGGGAACCGCGTCCCGGCCGACTCCACTTACATCCGAACGATGCTCTTGACGCTGAAGTTGTCCAGGGGGGCGACGTCCGGGTCGTCTCCCTTGTCATCCTGCAGGACGATCTGCTGGAGGATCCTGTCTAAGAGCTGCCAGTGCTGCAGGCTGCCCCCCCCACGCTTACCTGGGTGGGGAGACGGTTCTGGTTCAGCAGCGGCCAACGGCCCGGCCCGAAGGCGAACGCATCACACTCACAGGGCATCTGCAGGCAGTGCTGCAGGACGGACACCAGGCTGGGGTAGGCGTCCGTCTGGCTCAGCTTCTTCCTGATCAGCTCAAACATGGCGCCGGCGCTCTTCGTGTCACGTGGGCCTGATCCAGAGACAACAGCGGTCGTTCAGGCTTACCGCCAAGAGGATCGATAATCGGCGTGATCGGATGTGCAGGGTCAGGGTCAGCACCGTATCGAATCGTTTGGCCAGCTCGGAGTCGTCTTCATTCCGCACCATCTCAAAGAAGTCCAAATGCCTGGACAGACAAGTAAAGACTTCGGCGTCCAACGTTGTGTCGGAGCCGCCGGGACGCGTCTCTCGTCTCTTATTTGTCTCAGAGGGGGACGGTCGGAAGTGCTCACCGGTCCAGCGTGGCGTTCTCATGCGCTCTCAGCTTGTCGATGACCGGCTGGATGCCGAGCATCAGGAACTCGTACCTCAGGTGGAGGCGGAACTCCAGGTTGTCCTGAGGAGAGGACGGGAGAGGACGGGAATGGATTACTGGAGACGGAGAGACGGAGAGACGGAGAGTCGGAGAGTCGGAGAGTCGCGAGTTCGAGTCAGGATGAACTCAGGAGGGTCCGTCTGCGGCGACGGGAAACGGGCGCGAGCACTCGAGAACCGTTCATTCACGCACGCAGTACCGGGGTGCCTCAGAAGGGGGCGGGGACTCGTGCGTACCTCCCCGGCGCCGGCGTTAAGCACAGCGTTGATGAAGGACATGATGGCCGTCTTCAGGTTGACCTCGTCTCTGTAGCGGCCGGTACTCTTGTCCAGCTCATTCAGCAGCGTCTGAATGGGAGGGGACAAACCAGGAAGTCAGTCGGCGGGGAGACATTTACCCCGTCGTCAACGCGTGTGGACGCTCGCCCCGCTCCCGCTCCCTCACCTGAAAGCGCGTCCGCTCGGCGGCGTATCTCTGGTAGTGCGCCATGGCCTGCAGGACCTTCTTGTGCCCGTCCGGCACCAGGCACACCGCGCCCAGGATCTCCAGCACGGCCACCTTGGTCCTGACGTTGTCCGTCCGCAGACTCTGGGAGATGGT
>NW_027181192.1:0-9000 GCF_040956055.1 Brachionichthys hirsutus
AGAACAAAGAAGAAAAAGAAAAAGAAAAAAATAAAGAAGAATAAAGAATTTTTGCAAAAACAATATAACTTTTTTTCTGAGTATGCGATTTTTACACAAAATACATTTTCGGAATGGTCTCGACGAAGGCCACGCGTCTGTGGGGGCACACAGACACACACAAACACGAGTTGACTCGCTGCGCTCGTCAACTCGTGTTTGTGTGTGTCTGTATGTGTGTGTTGTTTAGTGTCGGGGTGTGTGTGTGTGCTGTTAAGTGTCGTGGGTGTGGGCGTGGGTGTGTTGGTCGCCCAATGGTTGACTCGCTGCGCTCGTCAACCATCGGAAGACAGTTACAAACACAGTTGACTCGCTGCGCTCGTCAACTGTGTTTGTCGATGTCTGTGTATGTGCGTGTGTGTTGAGTGTCGGTGTGTGTGTGTGTGTGTGCTGTTGAGTGTCGTGGGTGTGGGCGTGGGTGTGTTGGTCGCCCGATGGTTGACTCGCTGCGCTCGTCAACCATCGGAAGACAGTTACAAACACAGTTGACTCGCTGCGCTCGTCAACTGTGTTTGTCGATGTCTGTGTGTGTGCGTGTGTGTTGTTTAGTGTCGGGGTGTGTGTGTGTGTGCTGTTGAGTGTCGCGTGTGTGGGCGTGGGTGTGTTGGTCGCCCGATGGTTGACTCGCTGCGCTCGTCAACCATCGGAAGACAGTTCCAAACACAGTTGACTCGCTGCGCTCGTCAACTGTGTTTGTCGATGTCTGTGTGTGTGCGTGTGTGTTGTTTAGTGTCGGTGTGTGTGTGTGTGCTGTTGAGTGTCGGTGTGTGTGTGCGTGAGTGTGTTGGATGCTGAGGGTTGACGAGCTGCGCTCGTCAACTTTGCCGAGGGTTGACTCGCTACGCTCGTCAACTTGTCTTCTGCGTTGCAAAAGCAATAGCCCCTTACGCCTAGTATAGGCGCTCGGGCCTAATAAAGAATTTTTGCAAAAACAATATAACTTTTTTTCTGAGTGTGCGATTTCTACACAAAATACATTTTTGGAATGGTCTCGACGAGGGCCACGCGTCTGTGGGGGCACACAAACACGAGTTGACGAGCTTCGCTCGTCAACTCGTGTTTGTGTGTGTGTCTGTGTGTCTGTGTGTCTGTGTTGTTTAGTGTCGGGGTGTGTGTGTGTGTGCTGTTGAGTGTCGTGGGTGTGGGCGTGGGTGTGTTGGTCGCCCGATGGTTGACTCGCTGCGCTCGTCAACCATCAGAAGACAGTTACAAACACGAGTTGACTCGCTGCGCTCGTCAACTCGTGTTTGTGGATCTCTGTGTGTGTGCATTTGTGTTGTTGAGTGTCGGTGTGTGTGTGTGTGTGCGTGAGTGTGTTGGATGCCGAGGGTTGACGAGCTGCGCTCGTCAACTTTGTCGAGGGTTGACGAGCTGCGCTCGTCAACTTTGTCGAGAGTTGACGAGCTGCGCTCGTCAACTTGTCGTCTTCTGCGTTGCAAAAGCAATAGCCCCTTACGCCTAGAATAGGCGCTCGGGCGTGGCCATAATTTTTTTTTTTTTTTGCCCTGACTTGACGCATGTGTGTACCGAATTTCGTGGCTGTCCGACAAAGTTGGCGTCGGACCCCCCATAGGCACAATGCATTGTGATTTTTGTAGGTGGCGCTAGCGCGCCACTTTTTCATTCCCAATTTTGAAACACATAAAATAATTAATTTTTCGCCGGTTCTGAGCTTGGTTCAAAGTTTGGTGAGTTTTCGAGCATGTTCAGGGGGTCAAATTGCCGTTTAAACAGCAGAACAAAGAAGAAAAAGAAAAAGAATAAAGAATTTTTGCAAAAACAATATAACTTTTTTTCTGAGTATGCGATTTCTACACAAAATACGTTTTTGGAATGGTCTCGACGAGGGCTACGCGTCTGTGGGGGCACACAAACACGAGTTGACGAGCTTCGCTCGTCAACTCGTGTTTGTGTGTGTGCGTGTGTGTCTGTGTGTCTGTGTTGTTTAGTGTCGGGGTGTGTGTGTGTGTGCTGTTGAGTGTCGTGGGTGTGGGCGTGGGTGTGTTGGTCGCCCGATGGTTGACTCGCTGCGCTCGTCAACTCGTGTTTGTGGATCTCTGTGTGTGTGCGTTTGTGTTGTTTAGTGTCGGTGTGTGTGTGTGTGCTGTTGAGTGTCGGTGTGTGTGTGCGTGAGTGTGTTGGATGCCGAGGGTTGACTCGCTGCGCTCGTCAACTTTGTCGAGGGTTGACGAGCTGCGCTCGTCAACTTTGTCGAGAGTTGACGAGCTGCGCTCGTCAACTTGTCGTCTTCTGCGTTGCAAAAGCAATAGCCCCTTACGCCTAGAATAGGCGCTCGGGCCTAATAAAGAATTTTTGCAAAAACAATATAACTTTTTTTCTGAGTGTGCGATTTCTACACAAAATACATTTTCGGAATGGTCTCGACGAGGGCTACGCGTCTGTGGGGGCACACAAACACGAGTTGACGAGCGAAGCTCGTCAACTCGTGTTTGTGTGTGTGTGTGTGTGTCTGTGTGTCTGTGTTGTTTAGTGTCGGGGTGTGTGTGTGTGTGCTGTTGAGTGTCGTGGGTGTGGGCGTGGGTGTGTTGGTCGCCCGATGGTTGACTCGCTGCGCTCGTCAACCATCGGAAGACAGTTACAAACACGAGTTGACTCGCTGCGCTCGTCAACTCGTGTTTGTGGATCTCTGTGTGTGTGCATTTGTGTTGTTTAGTGTCGGTGTGTGTGTGTGTGCTGTTGAGTGTCGGTGTGTGTGTGCGTGAGTGTGTTGGTCGTCCTCAACAGCATGGCAAAGTTGGATGCCGAGGGTTGACGAGCTGCGCTCGTCAACTTTGTCGAGGGTTGACTCGCTACGCTCGTCAACTTGTCTTCTGCGTTGCAAAAGCAATAGCCCCATACGCCTAGTATAGGCGCTCGGGCCTAATTAAAGCCGCAAGCGGCGTTGTAGGCCCTCGCCGGCCGACAGGCCGTTGAGCTGACCCGCCGACGCACGCCGCTTTTGTCCTGAGTGCTTCGCAAGTGTTTAGATTTGAGCTGCATGAGTAGCTCACAGTTTAGTCAAATCGGTATTTGGATTATATGGCCATCTGCCATCAGGAGTTTCAATCCAATATGGCCGCCTTCCTGTGTGTCTGGGGGCGTGGCCACAATACATTTTTTTTTTGCCCTGACATGACGCATGTCTGTACCGAATTTCGTGGCTGTCCGACAAAGTTGGCGTCGGACCCCTCCCCATAGGAGGGGTTGCCATCGCCATGGCAACAGCGTAAAAACAACATGGTTACGATTGTGTTTTTTGATCGGGACCACATGAGGGACTTTTCTGGTAAGTTTCAATCATTTCTGGCAAAGTATTTTTTTAATTCCCATTCAATTTTTGTTATCGTTCTCTAGGGGGCGCTGTCAGGCTGATTGTCAAAGTTTCCCTTTTAAAGTGTCCAGGTAGGAAGGGTCAATAAGTGTTTAAAATTTGGTTTGGATTGGAGTGTGTGTGTGTGCAAACGCTGACTCTGCAGTTTTTAAAATTATATCCAATATGGCCGCCTTCCTGTGTGTTTGGGGGCGTGGCCATAATTTTTTTTTTTTTTTGCCCTGACTTGACGCATGTGTGTACCGAATTTCGTGGCTGTCCGACAAAGTTGGCGTCGGACCCCCCATAGGCACAATGCATTGTGATTTTTGTAGGTGGCGCTAGCGCGCCACTTTTTCATGCCCAATTTTAAAACACATAAAATAATTAATTTTTCGCCGGTTCTGAGCTTGGTTCAAAGTTTGGTGAGTTTTCGAGCATGTTCAGGGGGTCAAATTGCCGTTTAAACAGCAGAACAAAGAAGAAAAAGAAAAAGAAAAAGAAAATTAAAGCCGCAAGCGGCGTTGTAGGCCCTCGCCGGCCGACAGGCCGTTGAGCTGACCCGCCGACGCACGCCGCTTTTGTCCTGAGTGCTTCGCAAGTGTTTAGATTTGAGCTGCATTGGTAGCTCACAGTTTAGTCAAATCGTTATTTGGATTATATGGCCATCTGCCGTCAGGAGTTTTAAGTTTCAATCCAATATGGCCGCCTAACTGTGTGTCTGGGGGCGTGGCCATAATACTTTTTTTTTTGCCCTGACATGACGCATGTCTGTACCGAATTTCGTGGCTGTCCGACAAAGTTGGCGTCGGACCCCTCCCCATAGTAGGGGTTGCCATCGCCATGGCAACAGCGTAAAAACAACATGGTTACGATTGTGTTTTTTGATCGGGACCACATGAGGGACTTTTCTGGTAAGTTTCAATCATTTCTGGCAAAGTATTTTTTTAATTCCCATTCAATTTTTGTTATCGTTCTCTAGGGGGCGCTGTAAGGCTGATTGTCAAAGTTTCCCTTTTAAAGTGTCCAGGTAGGAAGGGTCAATAAGTGTTTAAAATTTGGTTTGGATTGGAGTGTGTGTGTGTGCAAACGCTGACTCTGCAGTTTTTAAAATTATATCCAATATGGCCGCCTTCCTGTGTGTTTGGGGGCGTGGCCATAATTTTTTTTTTTTTTTGCCCTGACTTGACGCATGTGTGTACCGAATTTCGTGGCTGTCCGACAAAGTTGGCGTCGGACCCCCCATAGGCACAATGCATTGTGATTTTTGTAGGTGGCGCTGGCGCGCCACTTTTTCATGCCCAATTTTAAAACACATAAAATAATTAATTTTTCGCCGGTTCTGAGCTTGGTTCAAAGTTTGGTGAGTTTTCGAGCATGTTCAGGGGGTCAAATTGCCGTTTAAACAGCAGAATAAAGAATAAAGAATAAAGAATAAAGAAAAAAGAAGAATAAAGAATTTTTGCAAAAACAATATAACTTTTTTTCTGAGTGTGCGATTTCTACACAAAATACATTTTCGGAATGGTCTCGACGAGGGCTACGCGTCTGTGGGGGCACACAAACACGAGTTGACGAGCTTCGCTCGTCAACTCGTGTTTGTGTGTGTGTGTGTGTGTCTGTGTGTCTGTGTTGTTTAGTGTCGGGGTGTGTGTGTGTGTGCTGTTGAGTGTCGTGGGTGTGGGCGTGGGTGTGTTGGTCGCCCGATGGTTGACTCGCTGCGCTCGTCAACCATCGGAAGACAGTTACAAACACGAGTTGACTCGCTGCGCTCGTCAACTCGTGTTTGTGGATCTCTGTGTGTGTGCATTTGTGTTGTTTAGTGTCGGGGTGTGTGTGTGTGCTGTTGAGTGTCGGTGTGTGTGTGCATGGGTGTGTTGGTCGTCCTCAACAGCATGGCAAAGTTGGATGCCGAGGGTTGACGAGCTGCGCTCGTCAACTTTGTCGAGGGTTGACTCGCTACGCTCGTCAACTTGTCTTCTGCGTTGCAAAAGCAATAGCCCCTTACGCCTAGAATAGGCGCTCGGGCCTAAAGAATAAAGAATTTTTGCAAAAACAATATAACTTTTTTTCTGAGTGTGCGATTTCTACACAAAATACATTTTCGGAATGGTCTCGACGAGGGCTACGCGTCTGTGGGGGCACACAAACACGAGTTGACGAGCTTCGCTCGTCAACTCGTGTTTGTGTGTGTGTGTGTGTGTCTGAGTGTCTGTGTTGTTTAGTGTTGGGGCGTGTGTGTGTGTGCTGTTGAGTGTCGTGGGTGTGGGCGTGGGTGTGTTGGTCGCCCAATGGTTGACTCGCTGCGCTCGTCAACCATCGGAAGACAGTTACAAACACAGTTGACTCGCTGCGCTCGTCAACTGTGTTTGTCGATGTCTGTGTGTGTGCGTGTGTGTTGTTGAGTGTCGGTGTGTGTGTGTGTGTGCTGTTGAGTGTCGGTGTGTGTGTGCGTGAGTGTGTTGGATGCCGAGGGTTGACGAGCTGCGCTCGTCAACTTTGTCGAGGGTTGACGAGCTGCGCTCGTCAACTTTGTCGAGAGTTGACGAGCTGCGCTCGTCAACTTGTCGTCTTCTGCGTTGCAAAAGCAATAGCCCCTTACGCCTAGAATAGGCGCTCGGGCCTAATTAAAGCCGCAAGCGGCGTTGTAGGCCCTCGCCGGCCGACAGGCCGTTGAGCTGACCCGCCGACGCACGCCGCTTTTGTCCTGAGTGCTTCGCAAGTGTTTAGATTTTAGCTGCATTAGTAGCTCACAGTTTAGTCAAATCGTTATTTCGATTATATGGCCATCTGCCATCAGGAGTTTCAATCCAATATGGCCGCCTTCCTGTGTGTCTGGGGGCGTGGCCACAATACATTTTTTTTTTGCCCTGACATGACGCATGTCTGTACCGAATTTCGTGGCTGTCCGACAAAGTTGGCGTCGGACCCCTCCCCATAGGAGGGGTTGCCATCGCCATGGCAACAGCGTAAAAACAACAACGTGGTTACGATTGTGTTTTTTGATCGGGACCACATGAGGGACTTTTCTGGTAAGTTTCAATCATTTCTGGCAAAGTATTTTTTTAATTCCCATTCAATTTTTGTTAATGTTTGCTAGGGGGCGCTGTAAGGCTGATTGTCAAAGTTTCACTTTTAAAATGTCCAGGTAGGAAGGGTCAAAAAGTGTTTAAAATTTGGTTTGGATTGGAGTGTGTGTGTGTGCAAACGCTGACTCAGCAGTTTTTAAGTTTCAATCCAATATGGCCGCCTTCCTGTGTGTTTGGGGGCGTGGCCATAATATTTTTTTTTTTTTGCCCTGACTTGACGCATGTGTGTACCGAATTTCGTGGCTGTCCGACAAAGTTGGCGTCGGACCCCCCATAGGCACAATGCATTGTGATTTTTGTAGGTGGCGCTAGCGCGCCACTTTTTCATGCCCAATTTTGAAACACATAAAATAATTGATTTTTCGCCGGTTCTGAGCTTGGTTCAAAGTTTGGTGAGTTTTCGAGCACGTTCAGGGGGTGAAATTGCCGTTTAAACAGCAGAACAAAGAAGAAAAAGAAAAAGAAAAAGAATAAAGAATTTTTGCAAAAACAATATAACTTTTTTTCTGAGTGTGCGATTTCTACACAAAATACATTTTTGGAATGGTCTCGACGAGGGCCACGCGTCTGTGGGGGCACACAAACACGAGTTGACGAGCTTCGCTCGTCAACTCGTGTTTGTGTGTGTGTCTGTGTGTCTGTGTGTCTGTGTTGTTTAGTGTCGGGGTGTGTGTGTGTGTGCTGTTGAGTGTCGTGGGTGTGGGCGTGGGTGTGTTGGTCGCCCGATGGTTGACTCGCTGCGCTCGTCAACCATCGGAAGACAGTTACAAACACGAGTTGACTCGCTGCGCTCGTCAACTCGTGTTTGTGGATCTCTGTGTGTGTGCATTTGTGTTGTTGAGTGTCGGTGTGTGTGTGTGTGTGCGTGAGTGTGTTGGATGCCGAGGGTTGACGAGCTGCGCTCGTCAACTTTGTCGAGGGTTGACGAGCTGCGCTCGTCAACTTTGTCGAGAGTTGACGAGCTGCGCTCGTCAACTTGTCGTCTTCTGCGTTGCAAAAGCAATAGCCCCTTACGCCTAGAATAGGCGCTCGGGCCTAATAAAGAATTTTTGCAAAAACAATATAACTTTTTTTCTGAGTATGCGATTTTTACACAAAATACATTTTCGGAATGGTCTCGACGAAGGCCACGCGTCTGTGGGGGCACACAGACACACACAAACACGAGTTGACTCGCTGCGCTCGTCAACTCGTGTTTGTGTGTGTCTGTATGTGTGTGTTGTTTAGTGTCGGGGTTTGTGTGTGTGCTGTTAAGTGTCGTGGGTGTGGGCGTGGGTGTGTTGGTCGCCCGATGGTTGACTCGCTGCGCTCGTCAACCATCGGAAGACAGTTACAAACACGAGTTGACTCGCTGCGCTCGTCAACTCGTGTTTGTGGATCTCTGTGTGTGTGCATTTGTGTTGTTTAGTGTCGGTGTGTGTGTGTGTGCTGTTGAGTGTCGGTGTGTGTGTGCGTGAGTGTGTTGGATGCCGATGGTTGACTCGCTGCGCTCGTCAACCATCGGAAGACAGTTACAAACACAGTTGACTCGCTGCGCTCGTCAACTGTGTTTGTCGATGTCTGTGTATGTGCGTGTGTGTTGTTGAGTGTCGGTGTGTGTGTGTGTGTGCTGTTGAGTGTCGTGTGTGTGTGCGTGAGTGTGTTGGATGCCGAGGGTTGACGAGCTGCGCTCGTCAACTTTGTCGAGGGTTGACGAGCTGCGCTCGTCAACTTTGTCGAGAGTTGACGAGCTGCGCTCGTCAACTTGTCGTCTTCTGCGTTGCAAAAGCAATAGCCCCTTACGCCTAGTATAGGCGCTCGGGCCTAATAAAGAAGAATAAAGAATTTTTGCAAAAACAATATAACTTTTTTTCTGAGTATGCGATTTTTACACAAAATACATTTTCGGAATGGTCTCGACGAAGGCCACGCGTTTGTGTGTGTGTGTGTGTGTCTGTGTGTCTGTGTTGTTCAGTGTCGGGGTGTGTGTGTGTGTGCTGTTGAGTGTCGTGGGTGTGGGCGTGGGTGTGTTGGTCGCCCGATGGTTGACTCGCTGCGCTCGTCAACCATTGGAAGACAGTTACAAACACAGTTGACTCGCTGCGCTCGTCAACTGTGTTTGTCGATGTCTGTGTGTCTGCGTGTGTGTTGTTGAGTGTCGGTGTGTGTGTGTGTGCTGTTGAGTGTCGGTGTGTGTGTGCGTGAGTGTGTTGGATGCCGAGGGTTGACGAGCTGCGCTCGTCAACTTTGTCGAGGGTTGACGAGCTGCGCTCGTCAACTTTGTCGAGAGTTGACGAGCTGCGCTCGTCAACTTGTCGTCTTCTGCGTTGCAAAAGCAATAGCCCCTTACGCCTAGAATAGGCGCTCGGGCCTAATAAAGAAGAATAAAGAATAAAGAATTTTTGCAAAAACAATATAACTTTTTTTCTGAGTATGCGATTTTTACACAAAATACATTTTCGGAATGGTCTCGACGAAGGCCACGCGTCTGTGGGGGCACACAGACACACACAAACACGAGTTGACTCGCTGCGCTCGTCAACTCGTGTTTGTGTGTGTCTGTATGTGTGTGTTGTTTAGTGT
>NW_027181193.1:0-9000 GCF_040956055.1 Brachionichthys hirsutus
GTTTGTCAGTGCAATCATGTGTCACATCCAGCATATGCTCCCCCAGTGCTGAGCACTGTGGCGTACAGCAGGACTCTCCCTGACATGATCCGGCGGGACAACATGGAACACAGTCCCAGGGGCCGGAAGACTCACCCCGGGGGGGCTTTTCAGGGCTTGGGAGTTGTTTGTGTTCTCACTGTCACCGTCTATTTGTGACCAGGGAGGCAGAGGCGACATGTGGATACATAGAAATGCATTTCTAAACAGTGAAACGTATACAGCTATGTGGAAATGCAAAAATAAGTGATCTTAGAGCTTTTGGTAGTTAATTTAAAAATAGCTTATTTTTTTAACAGTTGATAGTCTCAGTTGATTCTTTAAGATGTTCAGTAACTTCCACAAATGCTCAGGTGTACCTGCACAGTATATATATATATATATATATACACAAATAAAGAGAGTAAAATACCAATTAAACCAGCGACTGGATGATTTGCATGTGGAGAGATGGGCAGAGGCTCAGGTGAGTGAAATGAAGCGGTGAAAGTGAAAGGAACTGATGGGCTGGGGGAAACATTGGAAACGGGGCTAACACCGCTAGAAGGCAGGTGTGCAGGAGCAGTCTCTTACTGGGACCCAGGAGATTGAGGGTATGATCACACATGCATGAAATTAGTGGATCACATCAGCACATTTGTGGCTTTGCCTCTCATGGAGTTGAAATTTGCTCAAATTGTAAAACAATTCACCTCTGCCAGTGATGGGAACATCGTGAATTACTGCATGTGTAACCATAGTTACTACATCATGAAGAAGGGATACCACACCCACACAGATGAAGAGAGAAAAAAATGTTAATGCTAAAACATTGTAAAGAAATGATGATATATTCATTTTAACATCTCACTGTGATTTACTTTTTAACTCAAAGGGACATAAATATAATAATTAAGTAGAGAAATATTTGATTTGGTCACTGAAGTTTTGTACTGTATATTCATATTCATTTTGGGGCAAATCTACAATTTCTTCCACTTCGGCTGTTACATTCCTGTTTCTCAGCAGGATCAGGCCAAAGCAGGGAAGAATCTAACTGCAGAAATAGTTGGATTTTGTAATTTTATTTAATTTTCCGCTCTTTAAAACTCCACGATACAGATTTTCACAATTACATTTTTTATGCATGAACTGCATATTTTAATATAATTTGTTAGCAGCATGGGGCAGAAAAAATAAAGAACAAATCAAATGTTGAAATTAATCTGGATAAACTCTAATCTATGATTGTAACAGCAAGATAGGGAATTTGTATCATTTACACAGAAAATTTGATTTTCATGAATTGTATTAGGTTTGTTTAATGATTGGAGTTTGGAGGAGGGTTTAATGTAATTCTTCTAAATAGGAAGATCTTCCTGCTCATCACAACATAACCTTTTGTAAACAATAATGCTACACTAGAATAAGTACAACTATTAAAGCATTCAACCTCATTGGCCATGAAGGTCAAAGATTTTAAGATCCCAGATGTTCTTTTTGCAGCACAGAATGAGCCCACAGAGAAAATCCTATCAAAGCTGCAGCCTCAGCAGATCTCTGTTCAATGGACATAACGAGTGATATACGGGGCTTTTGCTGCTGTAATGTGCAAAAATCACTGTTTTAGCTCTCCTGGCTTTATCCCAGTCTCTCTGGCTTTTAATAGCGACAGAAAAGGAGAGCAGAGAGCAGCACCCAAAGCTGTGTGCAGTTACATGCTGTAATCCTGTAATTATTGGCCCATCAGCGCCTAGTAAAACCATAATTACAACCAGCTGTCTGTTTGTTTTGTCTTTTCCTCTCCCAATCTGCCACCGTGACCGAGTTGACATTTGTTTAGTACATCTATGTATTTTCATTAAAGCTTTTCTGGGGAGACATTATGGTAAAGCAATCAAATATCAAATACTGTATACATATATTTCTGTACAAATGGTTATTACCCAAGTTTGACTTGTACTGGTCACATTAAATGTGCAGTTTTGTATTTTTAACACAACACAGTGCCTTATATGTTGTAGATTTTGAGGGCTTGTGCGGTTGGCATGTTATACACGAGAGTTTCCTTTGTAAGGAGCATTACTTTCACTACTGTAACCTCTATTGAATGACATTTCAGAGAATGTGCGACTGAATCTGTGGCCAAAAACTCACATCTGTGACCCTCATCAGTCCACAGTTCAGCACTAATCAATTTTTTTTAATTAAATTGTTCATTCTAGAGGAGCCTAATAATTACATCAGGCCAAAGCACACCTGTGCAATAACCAGTATTGTATGCCAAACCTGTCAGCTGGATAGATTGTGGTGGGAAATTATAAATGCTCACAGAACCTTTAATGAATTAGTTCTGAGACAAAAGTTAAGAATAAAAAAGAGTTGGTTGTAAAAGAGTAACTAATATACAAATAAAACCGACAATAGAACAAGAATAGAATAAAACAAAAGTGTTGTCAGGTTGAGTTTTATATGTGCATATGTTTCCCAGAGGCAGCTATTCCCTCCGCAAAATAAAGCATTTTGATAATTCATGTTGTTTGGATCTTTTAACAAATACATTTCTGCATACCATCAAATGTTAAAAAAACATTTTTTAATTAAGCTATTTTTATTGTTCAAGTTAAACACAAATACACGAAAAACATTTAAGCGGAGATAAACGAACAGTTATGCCTGAGGTCACTGCCAACTAAAGAAAAGTAACCAAAAAGGGTCTATAAACAAAATACTCTTCAAACCTGGGTCAAAACGAAAGTAATAAAATAAAACAACCGAGGCAGTTCCCCCCACAGAACCGCTTGAGTAACTTAGTCAATATATAAACACACACCAAACACATCATACATACAGAGCTTAGAAATTACATCCATGCATGTAGGTGAGCTAATAGGCTCGCAAAGAAACAAACTTTAGAGGCAAGCTAGGCTAAAAAAAAATACAACTAAGGCTAAGAGGCCAGGCTGGACTGACGCTAGCAGGCCGACATGCAGGCTAGCTGTAGCCAGTACACGAAGCTAGCCGTTAGCAGCGGCTACCCGGAAATGGGGCTCTCACAGAGTAAACCCGCCCCATCAGCGGCCAACGCCCCACCCCAGGTGCTGCTACCACACCTGCTCCAATCACCGCACAACGAAACAAACACAAACAAAGAAAACACGTGCAACATAAATAACCATCCGGTTACATCAGTATGGAGTTTGCACACAAAAAATTTTTTCGCACAGCGAACGAAAAAAACAAACAGACATATCGGCGCACACAAATGATAGTTGCATTGCACTGCACAGCCCAGTGCAGTCAGTGGGTGGAGCTCTCTTACTCGATAAGCTTTTCTTCAATAAGGATTTACACTACAGCTGTCCCATTAACAGAAAAGCCAACTCGGTCTCGGTTGTAAAACTCATAACCGAACAAGCGCACAAATAACCGTTCAATCAACCCCGTCACAGCAACAAAACAACCTGAAATATTTACCTTTCTTTTCTTCTTCCGTTTTTCGGCACCTGACGGGTAAATCCCCTGAGACATGATGATGTGTGACATTGGGTTGCCAGCTCGGGGGCCCCCTAGTGGCCAGGGGGCCCTAAGCAGCTGCTTCGGTAGTTTATAGGCTGGGCCTTCCCAGGTGGAACCATGGGAAACGTGAGTTTTAATACATATAAAATATGCAAATTGCTTCTACATTTCATTTTCTTTCTACATGAGTTGCAATAAAATGCAATAGCAGATTTGTTTACTTGCAGGGCAGAACACAAACAACGCTACCCTTATTTTTTGTGTTTCTTTCATGTTGAGCAAATGAGGCGGTTTAATCAGAGCTTCTTGCTGAAAATGTCTGTCTTCTGTGGCCAAAGGCAGCAGTGATGAGAAAGAACCAAAACAGGACATTTGTGGCCTTGAAAAATGTAAGATTCAGAAATGGGGCTGGGGTGAAGTCGAGGATCGGTAATGAGTCTGTGGATTCATCATCAAGGAACACATTTTATGTGCCCTCTAATTGTGAAATAGATTATTGTACAACTGACAATCAAGCTGTTGGTTTGTAGGTATGGAGAAATCTGCACACAAATGAATGATGGCTTTGGATCCGTTTTCAGAAAAATACAAATATTCTTCAGTCAAAGGTTAAGATTTTCAAAATGTATACACTTGGTACATTTTGGTTTTCATTCCCTGAGCATAAACAAATGTTTACTTTTCTGGTAAAGATGTTCCATACAGGTCCTCTAACCTTCATTTTCATTCTGTTTTCCTTGTGAAGGTCATTGTTTGCTTACCTTTCTCTGAATATATTACATTTCACAGTCTATTGCTTCATTTTTATCTAATGACTTGCAGGCTCCTCTGTCTGATTTGCCAGAAATGAAAGCCGACATGACAGACCAAATCACTTCAATTCTACTCCGGCATGGACGTGCATACCCTCTGTGACAAACACACCCCCGATAAATAACAACAAGTAAAGATGCAGGCTGAGTTATCAAGAAATACAATCAGGGTGCAATAAAGGTGCACAATAACAGAGCAGAGAAGACATGATTAAAATTGTTTATGGAATCACAATGGAAGCTTTCTCATTTTTAAATTGCTTTTGAAAAGTTTATTTTGCAAGTACATTTAAAAAACAACATGCACATGGTTATAAACAAAATGTATTGATGCAATATTGTCCTCATTTTCAAGGATAACTGTGTATTTGCAAATAGCATAGAGGGGACATAAGACAAAACATCCTCAGTGGGATATTAGAATAAAGGCATGAATGAATGAACGAAGCAGGGAAGCTTGGTTGAAAAGTGAAGCATTCGATTTACATTCATGATTTTAAGTAGTAAATTTGCCAATCAAGTGTTTACCTTGTGAAACAGTTTAATTAACTCCTTCATGTTCTTTGATACTTAACCTTTAGCCAGTGTTGCTTCAGGGCTCATATTTGAAATGCTATAGCAACGCGTGCTAATTTAATAGATATATGACTGCCAATGGCCTGGAACCATCATGAGAAAATACAACAACACAAATTCGAGTGTGAGCTCTGCTCCATTCTTTGACTGCAACTAACACTGATGGGAATGATGGTTTTATACGTATCACTTTCTGAGCAGCGGCAGATGTTCCATATTTTCCCGCAGCGTTACGTTCCAGAGGGAAATCAGAGAAAACTACACACTATAAAATTAAACCACTGACACTTCACCGGCCCCAAAACCAAATAGGGCCAGCAGCGTGAGCAAGCTGGAGCGAATCCATCATTTCTCGTTTTTAGAGGGTTCCATCTGTGCTGACTTTTGTTAACACTGGCTTAATCTGCAGTGAACTGCATTATAATAAACATCACACGACTTATTCACCAGGGACTATCACGACTGACCATAATGTAGGATGTGGAAAAAGGCATGCGGGGGGAAAGAGCAAACATTTCCTGATTTCATTATCTACACAACTGGAATAATTATGCAGTGTGTGCCACAGTTGGTCACAACTACGTCTGATTTAATGAGGCTTTTGTTTCAGAGGCAATTTGATTCTTTGTATAACAGGATCTAAAAAGTTATATAGTTGTGTTGTTTGATATGTTTTTACAGGTTGTGTGTGTTTGTTTGTTTTTTATTGTGTATTTCAGTTATAATTTGTTTATAATTATATATACAAAATTGGTTGTTGGTTGGTTCTTTATTACATTAAAAATATTTGACGAAAGATGGAAAAGACCCTACACAACTGTCTCTCTGGCTACTTTAAATATTACTTGTATAGATTAATTTTTACATGATTTGTAAATAAATCCTGTCCTGTAATTCAAAACCTTTTTATTTCAAACACTGACTTCAGATGTTTTGTATTTGGTAATCTGGTAGCTCCACCAGTAGCCAGTCATAGTCAATTGAACCTGGATTAAGGGATTAGACCTCAGACATTACGGAAATAGAAGAGATCAAGAGGAGCAGCAACTGTCAGACTGTTCACACAGGTAGACTGGTGGAACAAAGCCTTTTTAATTACCCTTTTAATTGCCCCTTTAACAGTGTGAATTAGCATTTTAATGATGGGTATGTAATTAGGGTGGAAAAGGCTACGAGAGCTGCAGGCTGCTAATAAAGCCTCTGAGCTCAGAAATCGCAGCAACAAGAGACAAGAGCAGCTGCACCTGCGCAGCAGCACACACTGAACCACTCAGTCAACAATTAACAGATGCTACATCGGCACACACACATGCAGAGAAAGACACACACATGTTTTAGCAGGCACAGGGGTACTGTGTCGGTGGACATCCAGAGAGACAAAGAGAACACGGGGATCGAAACAATTTCCATGCACAAATCCACCTATGCCTGAATCCAAACGCTTTATTAATCATTCAAATGGATACTCATAACCACTGAACATGAAGGTAATTGCATCATCAGTCACCTCTGTGTACTGGGACTCAGGCCTGACAATGTTCTTCGTTTGTGTAGATGATTGTGTTGGGGCTGGAACAACAACTGTCTCGCTGTTCCAAGTATAATCGTTTGCAGCCTCGCAGAGGAAAGCTTTGAGTACACTGTCATTTTCATCATTTATAACAGGCTCGTCTAACAGCTCACATGGAGCCCGAAGGAAGGTAAAGGATGAGCATAATTTAGCAAAAGCCCTCCCTGCTAATTAAATGACTAATGCAGCATTCATTTCGGCCATATGCAAGAAAGACAGAGATGCACGTCACCGAGAAATTGGCACACGACAAAGGTACGCAGCACCAAATATGCCTTTATGTGTTTCAGTCATTTATCATAACTGAAAGCTTTACTTATGTTCACATGTGAAGGAAATTGCTCCGCACAGTCGAGGGGTTCTTAAAGGACACGCAGTTTGTGTGACATAATGGCAGCATATGAAATACAGCAGCTCATGTCATTACGTTCCTCTAACGGTATCTGTAATGTTGTATCGGTATCGTGTTTATGCTGCCGTCTAAAAGCTTATATAATATGAATTCAAAGCATTGCTTTGTTTTGGGATCAGATACAAATGTTCTCCCTTTCTTTGACCCCCCCCCCCCTGCTTCTATGCCTTCCCTATGACGACCAATCAGCAGCTTGTATTTATTTAGGACTGAACGCTGAGCGCATGCTGCAACAATACGACACACATTTTATGATCTGAAAAGTGATCCAAACTGACATGTGTTTTTGTAATTTTTTTATTTCTGCACAACCTGTATTCAGGCCATGCAGACGGTTTGGAATCTGCACGCCTTTTGGCGAGTCATACGTTTAATTGCATATTAATTTTACAGACCACAAACTTTGTTGTGTTTGGCACTCATATTAAAATTATTTCGCAAAAGTCACGACTGTCTTTCTGCAGTTATGCAGCTGATGGGAGAAACAGGAGGCTTCCCAGTGTGCTGCGGGTGGTTGTCCTAATTATTTCTCCAGAGATGAGATCACATTCTTCATGGTCCAATCATAGCGAAAGGAGAGGAGAGCTTGTTATTAGCAATCTGCAGACAAACAAATAAAAACATGCTCGCTAAAAAGCATCCACTCAACACAAGTCCTTTTTGCTCCTGTCCCTATAATTAAGTCCAAACAAATAAATAGAGGCACAGAAAGGTAAACAAGCGATGTTAATATTTTGGCCATGACACTTTAAGCCGGAACAACAGAACAGATTTTTCTGTTTTCCCTTGAAGCATGCGGGGCTATGACATGATGACACAGTGGGCAACAATGACATGAGCAGACTTTACTCTTATTTGATGTAAAGCAACTCTTCTACAGATGGTTGACAGAAGCGCTGCCATGGCGACCATAAAAGCGCCCCCCCCCCCCCCCCAAAAAAAAAAACCATTAAGGAATAAAGCTTTACGTATAAATATGGAATCGTTTTTTTTGTGGCATCAAATGTTGACCACGCTATAGTTAGGAAAAGGTAATAGGCAAGACTTGAAGACGAAGATTCTCCAACATCAGCCACTGAAAAACGATTGCATTCACCACACGATGAAAGGATGAGTTTAAATAATGCAACAGCTACTTAGTGTGAGATTATCATATTCAGGTGTGCAGGAGACATTAGCAGGATCAGACCACAAACAAACAATCACTATATTTATCATACACATGTTGATTTGGATATCTGTGGATGGCTGCAGCACTGCATTCCCCTCCTATAATCCTTCCAGTGATGGCAGACAGCCAAGAGGGGAATGCTTCAAGCTGTTACTTGATGCATTCAAGTACTTATGAGCCAGTCTTCATATAGTGAGTGACCAGGTAGGATACGATTAGAAATTATATTTTCAAATGTAATTTATAAAATTGTCTGGGAGAGAATTAAGAAATCTTAATCCCAGAATTAAATTGGAAGTTGGAAATAGTTGTGACATCCAGTCACAAAACAGTTGTGCAAAGTGACGAGATTGCTGGAAGTATTTGGTTTCACAGATATATATATATATATATATACCGGCATAGCTTTATTTCATCTGCTGGCAAGGGTATCCAACCAAAGCATCTGATAATCCATCTGATGGGAAGCCTGCACCAGGAGAAATAAATTGGACCAGGGATTAAACTCTGCAGCCCCCCCCCCCATCCCATATCTTCTAGGAGTGGGTGCTGACACATAGTCACCCATAGAAACAAAAAAATGGGTTATCTGAGAAACCCATTTATGTGTTTAACCTCTTTAAAAGGAGAGCGTTTATCTATGGTGTCAAAAGCAGCGCTCACATCAAGTGAGACACGGATGGAATGTTTCCCATAAGGATCCTGCAAAAGGATGTCATTAGATCCTCGGCTGGAGGATTTCTGGTCGTTCCAAAGTCGGGGTTAAAATCCAAAGGTGACCGAGCGTTTGCCATCAGGGCCCCTCCGCCATGGAAAATTTACAACTCGCAGAATCTGTAACTTCTTTTAAATATCTTCTTAAAACCCACTTTTATAGCCTGGCTTTTACCTGACGTTGTCCTTTTATTTACTTATTCATTAT
>NW_027181194.1:0-9000 GCF_040956055.1 Brachionichthys hirsutus
TGCAAGTTTGCGAAGAGCAACTGGCCGTGGTAGCATCTGGAGCAGTCTGACGTTATCTCGGTCCTTGGCAAAGGAACTTGCCTCCTTTGCTGGTTTCCTATCAGCAACTGGCCGTTGCAGAATCTGGACCGGTCTGACGTTATCTCGGTCCTTGGCTAAGGAACTTTCCTCCTCCTTTGCTGGTTTCCTATCAGCAACTGGCCGTTGTAGAATCTGGACCGGTCTGACGTTCCTCCGTCTATTTCTCCTTGCTTTCTTTTTTTCGCAGGTGAGATCACCGTCTAAATGCGACGGGATCGTGGCAACAAACGTCTTCTTATTGTATGTAGACATTGTTCTGGGAGCTAACTCGTCTGACTGACGGTCTAAACTGTTATTTATAGACCGATATCAGTGAAACATCAAAGCTCCCTTTGATGTCTGTCTAGAATTTGCAGCTTTGATGTTGAGCCCTTTTGTGATTGGTCCGTGCTGGTCACATGACACCTTTTTTTTAATCTACTTGTCTACATTTATGCTCAAAACTGGCATCATACATGATTTTTAGTTTCATTAAATAATTTGAACTGTGCACAAGTATTGCATTAAAACAGATAACATATAGTGTAGGCATAGTGTAATCATTTATGTTATTTACGTCAGCTTGCTAAGGTTAAATATTGATTAAATAGCGGTGACGATGGACTCTTATTTTGAAGTCACCGTCCCCTGTTATGAGCTGTGAACGGAGAAACACTCGTTACAAGCTAACATCAACTCAGCTCCGCTCACAACACAAGAGAATCGCTCAATGAGTCGTTCACCGCTCCCTCCCTGCAGCACGTACGAATCACTGAGTCGGAACTCACGTACGAATCACTGAGTCTAGGCTTACATATGAGCCACTGAGTCAGAACTCACGTCCTCTTCTGAAAGACTCACTGACCCCCTTCCGCCCCGCTTTCAGCGGCAGCAGCCACTCGACTCGAGCTCGGGGGGGGGGGGCCTTCCTCGCCGGAGCCGACTGAATATACTGAATAGTCGTCCACTGTTTATTCTGAAGATAAACGTTAGTGTCCGGACTGTTTTTGCTGCTGCAGTTACTCCAATTCAGTGGTTCTTGACTTTGGTGGAGGTACCGAACCGCACCAGTTTCATATGCACATTCACGGCCGTAAAGTGATGCAGCTGCTGAAAACTAGAACCAACTACAGGTATAAGAGAAAATGTATGGACAGTATTCTTACTTCATTTTAACATGTATTATTGTCTAAAAGTCATAATAAAGCCTATCTGAACTTATTTAACTATTGCAAATCAATATTCTTGAATAGTAAAATAAAAAATAAAAAGTATTGTAAATTTAGAAAATCATTTCAAAACAACCGAAGACATGAAAATCAGAATCAGAAGAGTACCAGACTCTTTCTCCTGGAAATCTGATGCTCGGGACATAGAATTTATCTCCGCTTCTGACACTTTAACCAGAGCCACTGCTCATTCATTCATCTTTGGTGATTTACAGGCATTGGGACTTGGATTTGGAGTCCAAGGCTGCCCATATTATTGGTGAAATACAGAGAGAGACGCCAGCTGGTACGCACTCAATACAGTGTTTGTGGGTTCGTGCACAATCTGAGGCGCGGCAGCGCCTGGCATTGCTGCACCTCGTATCTTCCGCTTGTATTTGAACAGGAAAGACGCAGATTCGGTGATTTTAATTACTAAACAGCGATTTTATGTCATTAAAGACATTTACCGATCAGAAAAAATTGCACAATAAATATTTATTTTATCATCATTTTTATTTATTTTATTTCTCGTGGTGACATCACCAGCACAGATATATATTTTTTTGTTTTTTTCATGACAATAAACTATTCCCCCCCGTGGAGGAGGAGCGGCTCTACTCCGAGCTCCTCCCGGATGACTGAGCTTCTCAACCTTATCTCTAAGGGAGAGCCCAGCCACCCGACGGAGGAAGCTCATTTCCAGCCGCTTGTACCCGTGATCTCGTTCTTTCGGTCACTACCCAAAGCTCGTGACCATAGGTGAGGGAAGGAGAACGGAGATCGACCGGTGAATCGAGAGCTTCGCCTTTCGGCTCAGCTCCCTCTTCACCGTGACGGATCTGTGCACCGATCCGTCATCAATCCCCGCTCCATCCTTCCCTCACTCGTGAACAAGACCCTGGGTACTTGAACTCCTCCACGGGGCAGGATCTCCTCCCCGACCTCATCCACCCCTGGGGCCTTGCCACCGAGGAGCCTTTTAAGTACCTCGGCAACCTCAGTCCCAGAGATGGAGGCGCTCGGCGGGGTCCCTAGTCCTGGGGCTTGGAGGTCTTTTCTCTTCGGCAAGGGAAGAGAAAAGCCCAGAAGCGCTTCATCCTGCTGGCTTTCTTTTTTGGGACCTTTCGCAGGGCGTCATCTTCTTTGAGGGAATGGAGCTCCTCCGTTTTCTCTGCCTCCCTGCGCCTGTCAAGAAGCTCCTTGTCCATTAACGCCCGCTGCTCAGCAAGCTCTCTTTTGAGGGCCTCCTCCCTCTGGAGGAGCATCTCTGTGAAACGCTCCTCCATCTTAGAGGCCTCCTCCTGCTGACGCTCGCTGGCCTCCTTCAGCAACCGTTTTGTCTCCAGACAGCTGAGCTGCTGGGCTTGGATGTTTTTAAGCACTTCTTTGGTGTCATGCAGCTCGTGCAAGACCATCCTATAATTCAGTGCTTGACGGTTAGCCTCGACGAGCTGCTTCTCCTGGTTCTCAAGGAGGTGCTTGAGCTTGATCGCCTCCTCTTTGTACCCCTGCAGGCTCTTTTCCTCCCTTTCTCTCCGGGGATGCAGGCTCTGTTGAAGAGAAACAATTTGCTTTCCTTTGCTTTTCCTTTGCAGCTTGAGCTCTGCCTGGTCCTTCTGGAGATTGTCCTTAGATAAAATAGGCTGGTCATTTTCACTCTTAACAGAGTTAATGTGACCCTGCTCTGACGTCTCCTGTTTCCTATACAGGGCCTTGGCTGCAGAACATTTTTGCTCTGCAAGTTTGCGAAGAGCAGCTGGCGTTGGCATCTGGACCGGTATGACGATATCCAGGTCTGTGGCAAAGGAACTTGCCTCCTTTGCTGGTTTCATAGCAGCACCTGGCCGTTGTAGTACCTGGACCGGTCTGACCTTATCCAGGTCCTTGCCACGTTTTTGCTCTGCAAGTTTGCGAAGAGCAACTGGCCGTGGTAGCATCTGGAGCAGTCTGACGTTATCTCGGTCCTTGGCAAAGGAACTTGCCTCCTTTGCTGCTTTTCTATCAGCAACTGGCCGTTGTAGAATCTGGACCGGTCTGACGTTATCTCGGTCCTTGGCAAAGGAACTTTCCTCCTCCTTTGCTGGTTTCCTATCAGCAACTGGCCCTTGTAGAATCTGGACCGGTCTGACGTTCCTCCGTCTATTTCTCCTTACTTTCTTTTTTTCGCAGGTGAGATCACCGTCTAAATGCGACGGGATCGTGGCAACTAACGTCTTCTTATTGTATGTAGACATTGTTCTGCGAGCTAACTCGTCTGACTGACGGTCTAAACTGTTATTTATAGACCGATATCAGTGAAACATCAAAGCTCCCTTTGATGTCTGTCTAGAATTTGCAGCTTTGATGTTGAGCCCTTTTGTGATTGGTCCGTGCTGGTCACATGACACCTTTTTTTTAATCTACTCATCTACATTTATGCTCAAAATTGGCATCATACATGATTTTTAGTTTCATTAAATAATTTGAACTGTGCACAAGTATTGCATTAAAACAGATAACATATAGTGTAGGTATAGTGTAATCATTTATGTTATTTACGTCAGCTTGCTAAGGTTAAATATTGATTAAATAGCGGTGACGATGGACTCTTATTTTGAAGTCACCGTCCCCTGCTATGAGCTGTGAACGGAGAAACACTTGTTACAAGCTAACATCAACTCAGCTCCGCTCACAACACAAGAGAATCGCTCAATGAGTCGTTCACCGCTCCCTCCCTGCAGCACGTACGAATCACTGAGTCGGAACTCACGTACGAATCATTGAGTCGAGGCTCACATATGAGCCACTGAGTCAGAACTCACGTCCTCTTCTGTAAGACTCACTGACCCCCTTCTGCCCCGCTTTCAGCGGCAGCAGCCACTCGACTCGAGCTCGGGGGGGGGCCTTCCTCGCCGGAGCCGACTGAATAAACTGAATAGTCGTCCACTGTTTATTCTGAAGATAAACGTTAGTGTCCGGACTGCCTTTTGCTGCTGCAGTTACTCCAATTCAGTGGTTCTTAACCTTGGTGGAGGTACCGAACCGCACCAGTTTCATATGCACATTCACGACCGTAAAGTGATGCAGCTGCTGAAAACTAGAACCAACTACAGGTATAAGAGAAAATGTATGGACAGTATTCTTACTTCATTTTAACATGTATTATTGTCTAAAAGTCATAATAAAGCCTATCTGAACTTATTTAACTATTGCAAATCAATATTCTTGAATAGTAAAAAAAAAAAAAAAAGTATTGTAAATTTAGAAAATCATTTCAAAACAACCGAAGACATGAAAATCAGAATCAGAACAGTACCAGACTCTTTCTCCTGGAAATCTGATGCTCGGGACATAGAATTTATCTCCGCTTCTGACACTTTAACCAGAGTCACTGCTCATTCATTCATCTTTGGTGATTTACAGGCATTGGGACTTGGATTTGGAGTCCAAGGCTGCCCATATTATTGGTGACATACAGAGAGAGACGCCGGCTGGTACGCACTCAATACAGTGTTTGTGGGGTCGTGCACAATCTGAGGCGCGGCAGCGCCTGGCATTGCTGCACCTCGTATCTTCCACTTGTATTTGAACAGGAAAGACGCAGATTCGGTGATTTTAATTACTAAACAGCGATTTTATGTCATTAAAGACATTTACTGATCAGAAAAAATTGCACAATAAATATTTATTTTATCATCATTTTTATTTTTTTTATTTCCCGTGGTGACGTCACCAGCACAGATATATATTTTTTTGTTTTTTTAATGACAATAAACTCCTCCCCCGTGGAGGAGGAGCGGCTCTACTCCGAGCTCCTCCCGGATGACTGAGCTTCTCAACCTTATCTCTAAGGGAGAGCCCAGCCACCCGACGGAGGAAGCTCATTTCCAGCCGCTTGTACCCGTGATCTCGTTCTTTCGGTCACTACCCAAAGCTCGTGACCATAGGTGAGGGAAGGAGAACGGAGATCGACCGGTGAATCGAGAGCTTCGCCTTTCGGCTCAGCTCCCTCTTCACCGTGACGGATCTGTGCACCGATCCGTCATCAATCCCCGCTCCATCCTTCCCTCACTCGTGAACAAGACCCTGGGTACTTGAACTCCTCCACGGGGCAGGATCTCCTCCCCGACCTCATCCACCCCTGGGGCCTTGCCACCGAGGAGCCTTTTAAGTACCTCGGCAACCTCAGTCCCAGAGATGGAGGCGCTCGGCGGGGTCCCTAGTCCTGGGGCTTGGAGGTCTTTTCTCTTCGGCAAGGGAAGAGAAAAGCCCAGAAGCGCTTCATCCTGCTGGCTTTCTTTTTTGGGACCTTTCGCAGGGCGTCATCTTCTTTGAGGGAATGGAGCTCCTCCGTTTTCTCTGCCTCCCTGCGCCTGTCAAGAAGCTCCTTGTCCATTAACGCCCGCTGCTCAGCAAGCTCTCTTTTGAGGGCCTCCTCCCTCTGGAGGAGCATCTCTGTGAAACGCTCCTCCATCTTAGAGGCCTCCTCCTGCTGACGCTCGCTGGCCTCCTTCAGCAACCGTTTTGTCTCCAGACAGCTGAGCTGCTGGGCTTGGATGTTTTTAAGCACTTCTTTGGTGTCATGCAGCTCGTGCAAGACCATCCTATAATTCAGTGCTTGACGGTTAGCCTCGACGAGCTGCTTCTCCTGGTTCTCAAGGAGGTGCTTGAGCTTGATCGCCTCCTCTTTGTACCCCTGCAGGCTCTTTTCCTCCCTTTCTCTCCGGGGATGCAGGCTCTGTTGAAGAGAAACAATTTGCTTTTCTTTGCTTTTCCTTTGCAGCTTGAGCTCTGCCTGGTCCTTCTGGAGATTGTCCTTAGATGAAATAGGCTGGTCATTTTCACTCTTAACAGAGTTAATGTGACCCTGCTCTGACGTCTCCTGTTTCCTATACAGGGCCTTGGCTGCAGAACATTTTTGCTCTGCAAGTTTGCGAAGAGCAGCTGGCGTTGGCATCTGGACCGGTATGACGATATCCAGGTCTGTGGCAAAGGAACTTGCCTCCTTTGCTGGTTTCATAGCAGCACCTGGCCGTTGTAGTACCTGGACCGGTCTGACCTTATCCAGGTCCTTGCCACGTTTTTGCTCTGCAAGTTTGCGAAGAGCAACTGGCCGTGGTAGCATCTGGAGCAGTCTGACGTTATCTCGGTCCTTGGCAAAGGAACTTGCCTCCTTTGCTGCTTTTCTATCAGCAACTGGCCGTTGTAGAATCTGGACCGGTCTGACGTTATCTCGGTCCTTGGCAAAGGAACTTTCCTCCTCCTTTGCTGGTTTCCTATCAGCAACTGGCCGTTGTAGAATCTGGACCGGTCTGACGTTCCTCCGTCTATTTCTCCTTACTTTCTTTTTTTCGCAGGTGAGATCACCGTCTAAATGCGACGGGATCGTGGCAACAAACGTCTTCTTATTGTATGTAGACATTGTTCTGCGAGCTAACTCGTCTGACTGACGGTCTAAACTGTTATTTATAGACCGATATCAGTGAAACATCAAAGCTCCCTTTGATGTCTGTCTAGAATTTGCAGCTTTGATGTTGAGCCCTTTTGTGATTGGTCCGTGCTGGTCACATGACACCTTTTTTTTAATCTACTCATCTACATTTATGCTCAAAATTGGCATCATACATGATTTTTAGTTTCATTAAATAATTTGAACTGTGCACAAGTATTGCATTAAAACAGATAACATATAGTGTAGGTATAGTGTAATCATTTATGTTATTTACGTCAGCTTGCTAAGGTTAAATATTGATTAAATAGCGGTGACGATGGACTCTTATTTTGAAGTCACCGTCCCCTGCTATGAGCTGTGAACGGAGAAACACTTGTTACAAGCTAACATCAACTCAGCTCCGCTCACAACACAAGAGAATCGCTCAATGAGTCGTTCACCGCTCCCTCCCTGCAGCACGTACGAATCACTGAGTCGGAACTCACGTACGAATCATTGAGTCGAGGCTCACATATGAGCCACTGAGTCAGAACTCACGTCCTCTTCTGTAAGACTCACTGACCCCCTTCTGCCCCGCTTTCAGCGGTAGCAGCCACTCGACTCGAGCTCGGGGGGGGGCCTTCCTCGCCGGAGCCGACTGAATAGACTGAATAGTCGTCCACTGTTTATTCTGAAGATAAACGTTAGTGTCCGGACTGCCTTTTGCTGCTGCAGTTACTCCAATTCAGTGGTTCTTAACCTTGGTGGAGGTACCGGACCGCACCAGTTTCATATGCACATTCACGGCCGTAAAGTGATGCAGCTGCTGAAAACTAGAACCAACTACAGGTATAAGAGAAAGTGTATGGACAGTATTCTTAGTTCATTTTAACATGTATTATTGTCTAAAAGTCATAATATAGCCTATCTGAACTGATTTAACTATTGCAAATCAATATTCTTGAATAGTAAAAAAAAAAAAAAAAAGTATTGTAAATTTAGAAAATCATTTCAAAACAACCGAAGACATGAAAATCAGAATCAGAAGAGTACCAGACTCTTTCTCCTGGAAATCTGATGCTCGGGACATAGAATTTATCTCCGCTTCTGACACTTTAACCAGAGTCACTGCTCATTCATTCATCTTTGGTGATTTACAGGCATTGGGACTTGGATTTGGAGTCCAAGGCTGCCCATATTATTGGTGACATACAGAGAGAGACGCCGGCTGGTACGCACTCAATACAGTGTTTGTGGGGTCGTGCACAATCTGAGGCGCGGCAGCGCCTGGCATTGCTGCACCTCGTATCTTCCGCTTGTATTTGAACAGGAAAGACGCAGATTCGGTGATTTTAATTACTAAACAGCGATTTTATGTCATTAAAGACATTTACTGATCAGAAAAAATTGCACAATAAATATTTATTTTATCATCATTTTTATTTTTTTTATTTCCCGTGGTGACGTCACCAGCACAGATATATATTTTTTTGTTTTTTTAATGACAATAAACTCCTCCCCCGTGGAGGAGGAGCGGCTCTACTCCGAGCTCCTCCCGGATGACTGAGCTTCTCAACCTTATCTCTAAGGGAGAGCCCAGCCACCCGACGGAGGAAGCTCATTTCCAGCCGCTTGTACCCGTGATCTCGTTCTTTCGGTCACTACCCAAAGCTCGTGACCATAGGTGAGGGAAGGAGAACGGAGATCGACCGGTGAATCGAGAGCTTCGCCTTTCGGCTCAGCTCCCTCTTCACCGTGACGGATCTGTGCACCGATCCGTCATCAATCCCCGCTCCATCCTTCCCTCACTCGTGAACAAGACCCTGGGTACTTGAACTCCTCCACGGGGCAGGATCTCCTCCCCGACCTCATCCACCCCTGGGGCCTTGCCACCGAGGAGCCTTTTAAGTACCTCGGCAACCTCAGTCCCAGAGATGGAGGCGCTCGGCGGGGTCCCTAGTCCTGGGGCTTGGAGGTCTTTTCTCTTCGGCAAGGGAAGAGAAAAGCCCAGAAGCGCTTCATCCTGCTGGCTTTCTTTTTTGGGACCTTTCGCAGGGCGTCATCTTCTTTGAGGGAATGGAGCTCCTCCGTTTTCTCTGCCTCCCTGCGCCTGTCAAGAAGCTCCTTGTCCATTAACGCCCGCTGCTCAGCAAGCTCTCTTTTGAGGGCCTCCTCCCTCTGGAGGAGCATCTCTGTGAAACGCTCCTCCATCTTAGAGGCCTCCTCCTGCTGACGCTCGCTGGCCTCCTTCAGCAACCGTTTTGTCTCCAGACAGCTGAGCTGCTGGGCTTGGATGTTTTTAAGCACTTCTTTGGTGTC
>NW_027181195.1:0-8994 GCF_040956055.1 Brachionichthys hirsutus
TGACAGTGCTTCTGTCCAATCAGCAACCAGACCCCTTATGTCCGATATTTAGCATTTCCGGTTTGGACTTGTCCGATATTTAGCATTTCCGGTTTGGAGCTTTCTTGTTTGCGTGATTTCGATTCTTGTTTGTGTGTTTTGTATTCTTGTTTGCGCGATTCCTTATTTGTGTGTGTGTTTTTTTCTTGTTTGCGCGATTCCTTATTTGTGTGTGTGTTTTTTTCTTGTTTGCGCGATTTCTTATTTGTGTGTGTGTTTTTTTCTTGTTTGCGCGATTCCTTATTTGTGTGTGTGTTTTTTTCTTGTTTGCGCGATTCCTTATTTGTGCGTGTGTTTTTTTCTTGTTTGCGCGATTCCTTCTTTATTGTGTGCAATACGATTTGTTGTTGTGATTTGCACTTCAGGGCCACCGTACAAAGGCAACGTGCAGCTCTGTGTGCAAAAAAAGAATCCACTCAAGTCTGCAGAACCGAGCCGGATGTTGTGTTCGGGTCTTAAACTGGTTTACCTTTCATCTATGCATTAATTTAAACAAACGCCTTTTTGATTTCAAAGTTTAACTCCAATTTTGCAAAGAAACCAACATTTGCAGTAAAAGGCAAAAACGTCCTATCATTAATTTCTCTAATCTTTCCATTCCTGGGGGGCGAGGCCCCCGAAATGAAACATTCATACAGACGAGACTTTTGCTGTCAATTTCTCTACTGACTTAGCAGTCCAGGCGAGACTCCTGGAGTCTCTCGACCCCGTCGCCCTGTCGTTCTCTTGATCCACTTCCGATTGGCGGATGGCTGCGAAGGGCAAAGAGGATGGAGTGACGAGGCGACACAGGAAGTAGCCTTGGGGCGACATGCAGGCTTGTGCTGGCATCCCAAATTAACCTTTTAAGATGCAAGCAGAGTATCGAGAGCCTCAGAGGGACGTGTTTCAGGAAGGGTCCGCCAGGATGCCGCACTCAGCAGCGCTGCAGAACGCAGAAAGGTCACGCCTTCCTCCCGATGCACATTTCTGCAGCTTTGTGGAATGCATGCGATATTAAACAACCCGGGAGTGAGAGAAATGCAATTTCAGGGAGACACAGCGGATCGATCTCTTCCAGCAGATAACCCAGATGTTGTAAAGCATTATTGCTTTCGTATCATTCATAAACGTCCCAGCCGTAGATAGTGGTTTGCTCAGCAGAACTACGTGACAGATAAATGAATCACGCAGCGGGCCAGCAAGGACGACGTCCCCGTCTTCAACCTCGTGACGCCACCTTCCCAAAGGCGCTGAGTAAGGATTCCCCCCACGCTTAATATTGTTCATCATCTACTGGTCAATATCCGAAAAGATTACTTTTCTCCACTCTTTCCGGATAAATATTTCATTACAGAGATAACACGGAGGTTTGTATTTTTAGAGCCGGGCCGTACAAAGAAAGCTATATGCAATTTATTTTATTTTTGTTTTTATATTTTCACCGAGTTTTGCCTTGAGATTTACCAGACGTTTATAGCGCAGTCAGGTATCGAAAAAAAAAAGCAGCAGAGAGTCGGAGGAAGGTTTGATCGCGTCGCAGAGCTGCTTTCAGGTTTCACGAAACATGCATATTGATCTCGATGGGAGAAAACGGGAACGGCAAGAGTGATAAGGCTTATCTGGAAAAGCAAGGGAAATACCCAATACTCAAACGGAGCTTCTGCTATCTGTACAAAGTGTTATTGTTAGAGAACGGGCCGTCTCTGATGCTGGCGCTGCAAAGCTTTGCACCTTGTGGTTGTAATAGAATAAACGGCCATATCCTCGGACTGTAAAAAACGAGCAGCTGTAATCCAACGCGGAGGGAGACTTCGCTGTAATCAATCTCAAAAAGGCTTTTAATGGAATCAATGGAGAGAAAGGGGATTGATTTCTGCACAGTATCTTGCCATTTTTAGATATTCACTGCGTCAGACCTCGATAGTGGGCTGAAAACGTCCCTCCTGTGATGTAGCATGGAAGCGACACACCCGTTCTTGGTGACCATTAAGCACTATGGAAATGTAAAACTGTTCTTTGCCTGGTGTGGCCTGTAACAATATATAATACTGTAGTGGAGTATTGTAATGTGACCCAGAAAAGAGCCACCATTAGGGGGCGAACAAGGGTTATTGTAAGCGATAAGCCAGCGAGAGCAAGTCTGGCCGTGTGTGGCGTTTGATCAATAAATGGCGACCCCGCTGGGCCGGGCAAAGGTCATTACGGACCCACACTTTAACCGGGCCGTTCTAAAATCAATATATTCCTTGTTTCCTTCTAGATAAAACCAAAACTTCTCCCTCTTAATTGAATTAAACGTGTTATAGGCAGTTAAACACGGGTGATATAAGGACAGCGCTGGACGCGGATCGCTTTTCAGTCAGGGGTGGTTTATCATCGGTTTGGAGGCTTTCATCCAACTCAAAGGAAATCTTTATGCTGCAGCTCACAATGCTATCAGTATATAAAGTACACACACACATTGGAGCTTCCGCTGCCCTTTGAGGCTTGAAAATGCTACTGTTTAGCTGAAGGCCACGCCACAAAGCTATCGAGCGCCTCCAACCTGTGAATTCATGACCGTTGCCCTCCGTGAACGCTGCCAGATGGCGGTTGTACCCATGCCTTTTGTCATGGAGTTGCCTTAAACATTTATGCAGAGTGCGTCTCGCTAGCAGCATTAGCGGTGTAAGAATCCAGCTAGTAAACAAAGCCCCCTAGATAACTGGTTGACAAGACAATTTAGCTGTGAGGAAAGCCCGGGCCTACATTTGTAATGATTCCCGCACCCATGTGTTGCAGATCCCTCCCCAGATGTTAGCATAAGGCCGGAATAGAGGAGTGCATATAAATAACATCGCTGTCGTGCAAAACAGATTAAAAGATGATGAGATAATTTGCTTTTGTGCACATTGAACTTACAGACCTGGCTTTTGTTCCATTTCTAAGACATCCAGCCAGAGACGAGGATATTTATCAGAGAAAAGACTTCTAATCGGTGTCCCAGTGGGCCTATTCATGTCTGTAAGATCAGGAATAGCGACAACGATCCAGGCTTTATCACCCGGAATCATCATTACACTTCACATATGCTCTTTTTAAGTGGTGGAAGGTCTCAAACCAGAGTCTGTTCTCAATCATTTAGAAATGAGAGGTCTCATCACATCCATGATGAGTACGATGGACGATGGCTTCGGTCACGGCGCGTGTTTGAAATGCATATGGAAGGAAACAGGAAGCTGCACAACACGCCCCCAGCGTACCGCTCAGTACCGCTCAGCTATCGGCATAGAAACAGCACAGTTCAACCTTAAGCTTTATAAGACAGGTACGACAAAAAAAGCTTTAGCAATAGTTATAGAAACATTTTTCAGCTCTGAAAAGCGTAACTAGAATTAGCATGTTTGATGCTTGAAGCTCTCCTGCCCTGCCTCTTAGAGCAACGCAGCATCACACGCTTCACACTCGCTCAACGCGGCGTAGACGACGCGTCTACCGGCTGCTGACAGCTTCACACCGCCGTCACGTCGTGTGACTCATGTCGGACTGATCTCCTGGCCCCGCCTCCTTCGCTCTCTGTCACCTACCTGTGTAGGTGTTTGACAGAGGCCTCGACGACGACAGCGTCAAACGGAGCTGACAGATTGTCGACGTCTTCGCTCACGTTGCGCCTGGATTAAATGTTCCTGACAGGGAATGCTGTTTTTGATCTGCGGGTGTGAGCTGATGAATTAGGAAGCGGTTGTGCGTCTTTGGTTTGTAACGCACCCCCCCTTTGTGTGATCTGTCGTTCACATGGCGGACTCGGAGCATCTATCTCTTCCTTCATCCATAAACCCCTCCATCCTCATCCTACCCTTCACAATAAAGTAGAATGACACTCTTAATTTTAAGGGATTGTGTTTAAATGAAAGCGCGGCCCCACTTCCCGGATCCTGGACTGTTGGAGCTCGAAAAACCTCCCAAAAGCTTGAACTTGATTTGCATCTGGAGCAGCCGGCAACACATAGGAGGCTTTACTTTTCACACGGCAGCACCTTTTTTATTCCACATGCATTATTAATGTTCCGTGCAGACGAGCAGAGCCCCCTCTAAACTGATGTTTAGAATGAACCTATTTTAAAAGTCATCTCATTCTGCTGCAGGGAGAAATCCTTGAAATGAGCGCTATGGAGGCAGATCCCTCGGACTCGATGATGAAACCCACCCTCAGCCCCCCCCCCCCCCCCCCCTCTCCCGAGCAAAAGGCCCCCCATTCTCGCTTTCAAGAAAAGGGGCTTCTCATATTTTTTTCTGCAAATGCAAGCATGCAGAAACTTTGGCAGACTTGCACTCGGGTGTTTTTACACTTTTCTTGTGACACAGAACATCACTTTCAGACTCCATTTTCATCAAGCGGCCCGTTGTAGAAAATCTGTCCTAACTGGGCAAAAAGCCTCTCATATTTAGTCCCATTTTTGTGCTCGGGGGTAAAAGCTGTCTATTTCTGCCAATGTTTAAGAAATCTACAGACGTGGAGAATGTTGTCAGGTAGAGAAACACTTTTCACGGCGGAGGGAGTAAGTGGGAGAAGAGGTTTTAGGCATGATTGATGCAAATCAAGCGGTAAATAAAACGCCTGGCTGAAAACACTCAGATGTAAAGCATTTTAAAACATGCAGGACAAAAAAAAAGCGAGTTGTTTTTCATCAATTCAATCATATTTTAAATAAATTTAAATTGTTTATTTTATTCATACTGCCTGAACTAAAGGAAAGGACACTTTATGTTTAGGTATGTATTCAGCATTGTGAGGACGGGGTGAAGTGGAGAACGTTGGGTTGCCATGGCGACCCCTCAGGGGACCAAAGTACAGGCGTGGTAGTATAAAACACACTTTATGTTTATTGTGGTTCCGAAAAGCAGCACTAATCCCTGCATCCGTCTCCTTTTGCACGTGTTGCTGTCACTTTTTCCTCCTTTGTGCACGAGTGTATTGTGAAACTGCATCATCCCTCCTCTCTCCCCGGAGCCTCTTGGCTGAGCACAGGTCTGAGAAACTCCTGTAACTCAGCACTATTTCCAGAAAGGGAGTCTGAGACGTTTGATATATCGGGGCCTGAGCGTTCCTGTGACTGTTGATGCTTGCAGCTGAATCCGGCGCCGGAGCCGGACAATAAAAGCGTCCTATCTGATCACGCCGCCTCAGGTGTCTGAGCTGAGGATCTTCCCATGTTAGAGATACGACCCACTGTCCACTCCTCCATGTCAAGTAGGCAGTCAGACAGCAGATTGGTATCGTTTGACTGAGCGGCATCCTTATCGTGATCCTCATGCTGTTGTTCCACTAATGCCTCGCCGTTCTCCACGTCGGGTCGAGCCCGGGCTGTTTTCTCAGGACTAATGTGGGTTCTTCGGGGGTTTGGTTTACACAGATTTGGCTTCCTAGCAGAGCCATTTCTCCCCTCTTAATCTCAGAAACATGGCTGCTATCTGATCCTCTCTCAAAGCCACTTACGACGACTTACAAGGGGCGCGATTCGGCCGACAGACGGCTGAGCGTTTTGCACAGCCGACGCTGAAAAGAATAAGATCTGAGTAATTTGAGGGCTCCGTGGAGGTGGTCAAAGAAAATGGGCTGCATTTACACAGCTTTTTGCTGTCAGGGACAATGGGAACATAAATTAGAAAGGTAGGAAGAATTATAGTCATTGAAAACCCTGAAAATTGAGGAAAAATTGGATGAATATCTATAAATAATATGAACAAAAAAATAATACGTGCAAAAAAAAAATAATCTTAAAGAGGATATTTTCTAATCAAATCGCCCTCACAGATATGCATATGTCTCCAATGCCAGGAGCAGACACCGGCGATGGAGAGGAGGGACGATGAATATGCAAGACTGGGAGATGGTGTGGAGCGAGCGGAGCGTGGGAGGATCCCGCCTGCGTGTCCGCGGCGAACACCCGGCTCGTCGTGGCAGAACGAGGGAGCAGATGGGTCACGGAGAGAAACGTATCAGCGTGTGGAGCGACATCCGGAGATCATTACAGCCAATCAGAGCGGCGCAGGAAGTGCAGACCGATTGAGATTGATGGCGCCAGACTGCTGCCTTACAGCTTTGAATAAATGAGGAGAAGAAAACAGGGCAGCAGAACAACAAAGCCACGGCGTCGTTGTCCAGAGGTCCCGTCTCTGTTCCCGTTGCATTGTGTGTGGATCGGTTACGTCACAGTTCAGATCACTGTCTCACGCAGTCTGGAAATCGGACATTGGATTCATTCACAGTCCTCCCCTCGGCACTCATCAGCTGATCAGGATTTGCTCTTTAGATTATTAACTGACGATTTATTCCAGAATAACCTCAGAACTGAGCTTGAGACGAGCGTGAATGCAGTAAAAGACAAAAGGTGACACAAAACGAGTAGAAACTACAACAGCAAAGATGTTTTATACATTGACGGCTACTCTCGCACACTTTACCACATGCATACCTCAGACATGCCCGCTAATGGCAAACCGGGCCCGCAAAAAAAGTCCACGTGGCAATACGTTTTCATTGAGTCCATCAATGCATGCAATATAAAGTAAAAGCATCCTTCTAAAGAGTGAATCCACCGAGCGACCCCGAGGTTACAGCAGCAGGCGTTAGCAGTCGCTAGCAGGCGTTAGCAGGCGCTAGATTGGCAGAAGTCCTCAAAAGCTTATTGTTGTCCGTGACTCCGTTAAAAACTTTGAAACAAAGACTTTCCTTCTTTTTATATTTATATTTATATGTTATTCAGAAGTTGCAAAGCACAAATTGCATGTCGGCGTCTGATCCTTGTTATTTCCAGACGAGTTCCATTCTTTATTTATAGGACAAATCTTCCCGGGTTGACAGTGTTGTTCCGAGGCGCTTAATTAATTGTGCGTTCTGAGGCACAGCTGACATTACGGCGATGCGATTGGGTCTGGAAGCCTCGACAGATAGCGGAGACTTCGAAGTCTTTCTAACGAGTGTTCATCTAACTTTTGAGACAACGGTAGCATAGCATAGCATAGTGTTCCATTAGGTTGTGTAGCGTGTGAGAAGCATAAAAATGGCGGGAATCTCAGGCATCTCATGATGGATGAGGATGAGATGATTAAACAAAAATCAAAGATGATCGACGCCTCGACGCTCAACAGACGCTTGATGGTTCGGCCTTGGCGGACAGAATGCGTGTTCGACTGTCTGCATTCGGGCGGCGATGCATCGAAGGATCAATGCTTCCCCACGAATATTAACACGTGATTGATGCGCTCGTCGTGACGGGCTTTGTTTGAAGACCAGGCGATCGGGAATAATAGCACGCCGCCTTGGCGTTGGCGGCCGCTCCCGGCGCAGGCCTTAAATGAATCCCAGCTACAGCATCTCTGCCCCATCCAGGCATCCTAATAACAGATCGGATCCGCAGGGGACATGCACATCCAAACCTATCAGGCCTTCTCCAGTGCTTGAGAAGAGACCAGCAGCTTGTGTTGGAGAGTAGATGTCTATCTATAATCAATACACCACAATCTGGCCCTATCTCCCTCTCTGATATGCTGCACAGCCACTCTTCCACACCCTCCAATGTCCTCCGGCGTCGCATCTGAGAATGTTGACAGCAATTATGGATTGCCACCTTTTCCCAATAAGCCCAGAGTCAGCCGAGCCACAACAGTTCAGAGAAAATGTGGAGGGAGGGGGGGGGGATAATAACTATTTTTAAAAAGGAAAACAAAACAAAACAAGAAAGCAAAAGATAAAACCCAACGCCGCATCTTCTTGCGACCTCTTCTTTCTGTTTTCACCCTCCATCGACCATTACTTTAACTAAGAATGATCCCCCCCCCCCACCCCCCCACCCCTCCCGCTGCGGTTTCGTCCCGGTTCAGTTAATCTACTCCGTGACCTCGGTTGTGAGCGCCGCCAAAGGCTTCCAATAAAAAAAATAAAAAAGCATCTGCCTCCTCCCGTCTGAGGGTCCTCCACATCCACCCACACGGCGTAGCCTCCAGTCCACCTCTCCTGCCCCGCCCGGGGGCTTCCAGGGCCCACAGATTTATAGATCCTGCCTCCATATGGCCAAGCGTTTGACAGACAGGATGTTTTTCTTGCATGTCATTTCACTCTTCCTATGCAGACCATAATATATTTATACTCCATGACCCGGCGACACGCTGCATATGGCACCTGAGGCGCAATCTGCCAGCTCTCGACACGGCAGGGCGATGTCTCTCATGTCGATTTTTTTGTTTACATGCCCTTTTGTTTCTGGTTTTCATCCCGAGGATTTGGGGTTGCGCGGCTCCGAGCGTTTGCCAGGCGATGGCGGCACGACGGGCGAATGGCCACGGCTCGGCGATGGAAAGAGAAGAAAGGGAGGTGAGACGGAGGGGAAGACGGAACGGCCCTGCTGGAGGCTAGCCACAGGCTACGTCTGACATCCCTCTCTCCGACGGACTGATGAGATTACGCTGACATTTTTCCCGTCTACCTTAAATTGCATTACCGCCAGCATCTCATGTTAGGCAGATCTCCACATTATTCTCAAGGGATTTGGCTTCCATTTTCTTGCTCTCTGCTTCATTCAGCCTTTATTCGCTCGCGTTGAGACGGATGAAATCTCCTTTTCGGCCTCGCATGCATCATCCGTCGGATCCCATTTCAGAGGCTCCGTGAAAGCCGTCCTCCCACGGTAAACTCGATGGCAGGTCACCGTGGTTGCGAGTGAACTACCCGACATTTGATTAGTGAACTACCCTCGCACGTCAGGCTGTTAACACGGTGAACCAATCAAGCGATTCCGCCTGAGGGTCACTGATAATTAAAGATACCCCATTTGAAAAGCGAATCCAAACACAGGCCGTGGACCGTACAGAGCGGGGTCAGGGGGGCTTGTTTTTGATGCCGCTAATTTACATTCAACCTTTGCATTCCACCGGCGGTTTCACCTTGACATTAAGGTTAACTGACAAATTAGGGCACAGCTTTTTCTTTTGTGT
>NW_027181196.1:0-8804 GCF_040956055.1 Brachionichthys hirsutus
CTCTGCTCAACATACAGCTGAATACAAGAGGGGTGGTATTAACATGCAATTACACAGTATACCGAGTATTCACATGCATGCACATTTACATATATCCAGAAAACTACACTATGCAACTTATCATTTAACTTCCCTCCCAGAGGGACCAATCTATGTTTTATGTGGAACACCTGTTACCTACTGCGTGAGCGTTGCAAACGCACAGACCAGGAAATGAGTCACAATCACATCATCCCTTCAGATTAATGAACCTAAAAAAGAAATAAAGGACCAGATACAAAATAAAAAGCTAAAACATGGAATGTTACGGTCAATTTGATGAATTAACTGCAGGCACACCATGGATATCTGTAACGACTCCATATTAGAATAGTAGTACAGCTGTGCCTCAGCCATTGCATTTGCGTAGCTGCCAAAGGCTGGGAACACACTGTCTTGCACACATTCACACACATGCATTCATGGTAAGCTAATAAATTGCCCTGACACACCCTTTGGCAGCAGCACAGCCCACCGCAACCACATCCCCCTCGCCCACAACCAGTCTTAACTCCTAATTTAGCTGGGTCTAACAGTGAAGCATAGACTCCCCCTCCATGGAGACTCCATTTCCAATTCAGGAAACCAGAAGCTGGGAAGAGAAGGATGCTTGTCATAGGGTTGGCGGATCTGGAAGTTGGATTAAACTTTTTGCAATAATGGCAAGCTCATTTGGCCCAGAATGATGGGGAGAGTCTCAGAATGTATCCTGGTGTATGTCAAACACACAGCCATGCACACATCGATGTGAATGAGCAGAGGATAAAGGCATGCAGAGAGCACGTACATATCAGCATTTGAGCCTTTGTTCTCTTGCCATTATGTGAGCAGAGTTGACTTTTATACATTTGGCTTTCTTCATTTTGACGGCTCGGCAAAACAGAAAAAAGATAATAGCACTGAAACACATTTAAACATTAAAAGAAATTGGCAGTCTATCAAGAAGTTCACTTCAGTATGCAAGTACGGGTAACCAGATGGTAGGTGTTTATAGTGCATTTCAGGGCAGCAACGGTGTAACGCATTGGCCCCTCCATTTATAAGGCACTACCCGGTGGCCAGCGGATAATTATGTAGTTTTACGGGGAAAAGTCATGGTCTTAAAAAAGATTTACTAGGCTTAAAACAAATTACTTTATATATAGGTCATGGCATATGATAATATCCAATGGCAAAGATCTATTTATCATTTTAGAAAGACTACATTCAAGGGAAGACCACATCGGTGCCCATGAAATATTATTTATACACACAAGGGAAGGTCTGTGCTAACCGGTAATGAAGGATCTTTTCATTTCTGTTTTTTTGCGGAACTAATATATTATAACATAACTGATGAAGTACAAGTTAATCAATAGATTTTTTGTTTCCCCCAGCTGGGATTGACCGAAGGCAGTACCTGTACCTGTACTGTGAAAACAAGCACACGCTCAATCTCAGCAATAATGTACTCATTACACTGTAGACTATGGTATGCAGTGTATTTGTTCAGGTCACTGAATATATATATATATATTTATATATATTAGATAGAATGTTAGAGTACAAGTACAGTCAAACAGTAGCATGTATTACAGTACAAGTACAGTCAAACATCCTGTCTAAGAGGAGCATTTCAAAAAAGCCCTTGCGGTCTTGTTTCCGTTGAAAGTCCTTAGTACAAAAATTATCGACATTTAACAATACAAATACAATACAAATAAATTACTCCACAGATGCAAAATAACAATAAATTAAAAAGACACATAATATGTACAACGTAGGTGGACAAAAAACCTTTTTGTCTCCTCTCTAGAGTGTTTGGTGTAAAAAGAGTCCCCATCAGGATTTAACTGTACTTCAATTTACTCCGTTACACGAGCAACAATTTAAAGGTTCCAGGATTACAAATATTGTAAACTAGTGCAAGGCGGTATTTAATTATATATTGTATGCTATTGTAGTACATTACATAAATTAAGAGCTTTGCATTAAATTCTTGAACTAGATGTGTGTACAGTATATTATTGTATTTGGCGTTTGTTACTATGCTTATCTTAATGCAGGGATATATTTCACTGTACTATGGTTCAGCATCTTAGCCAGCAGCATGCTGTAAAACACTGAGGGTTTCCATCAATCGCGGCTGCTCTCATGATCATGCTTGCTTCTATGCATTTTCAAATTCTAGAATAATTTTGTTGTGGGTAAAATTAACATATCATAGGTCTGCACCTAATTTACTGCTCTGGAAATCTTATAGATTGGGAATAACAAAGACTGTTTTGATTATATCAAGGCTGATACCTATTATGAATGAGAGCTGTCCTCAATAATGGAAATGTTTTATTGACGTACATCTTGAAAATGGGGCAGATCAAATTAGACTAATCTTCTTTCTGCTCATTTTCATTCAGAATGGGTGAAGTTTAATAAGTTTACATTACACATGACAATGTTAATATAGATTGTTTTTTTGTTGATGAATGAAATAAAAATCTAAAACAAAAAGTGTTGACTACAGACACAGAAAGGTGGCTGCATTTCATACCTCTGAAATGAAAATTTTGTGCATCTGCCCGTAAAATAGGTGTGACTGTTTTGTTGTTTCACAGAGTTAGGAGAATTATTGGAGCACACATACCCACCCAGTGTCGGACAGGGTGTTTCAGACATTGAGACTATGTCACAAGGAGGCCATCATTGTGTCATTGCATTGATTCGACAACAAAGCAAAAATGGGCTTCCCTCTCATGCCTGTAGGTCCTGCAGGGATTATAGCAGGTTATGAAAGAGTTAAGTTTTTATATTCGTTCAAGCTGGTTGCTCAACGTGTGTGCATCGAAATTTCTCCATTTACATTGGGGATACATACAATTAGTAATACAATTTAAACCACAATGTCAAGCCGTGAGCATTTCGTTCGTTACTATCCTGCGTAATTCAGTCACAGTGAGGAGAAACCGAACATGCGAGACTGAAAAGTCACTTCATCACCATTCTTCAGCACTACGCAAACAACGTACACAACTGCTGAGTCTACATCTCTGGCGTCGCCTGGCATCGTCAGAGAAGAGCGGGGCAGCATAATGAGAAGTATTAACCCCTAGGATGCAAAACTGAAGCAAAGCCACTGAGGCAGGAGGCAACCCGGAATGAAGCCTGTCTGATTTGAGAGTCATATCTCATTTTTCTGGGACTCTCCACCGCTCCCTATTTCCTGCTTTTACACACACACACATACTCTGAGACTTCTAAAAGTATGGAGAGTTAAGGCGACCATGCGAAGGGGACATTTAGACTGCAATGTAAATGGGCAAGGTGCAACTGTTCCATTCAATTAGAGTTAATAAGAATAGAGGTCACAGAATAGCTTTTATTCTTCAGCACTGGCAGTCTCTAAGGCGGTGTGGAATATGTACATTCGCCTGAGACTTTATCTTGAAAGACTGTTGAGAAGGCAAACGCATCATTTGTCGAAATTTTACATTTATATCCCTTAACCTCGTTACTGTCCATGGTGTCAAAACAAATGCAATTGGTGCAAGTAGTAAAATAATTATTTAAAAGCTTACTGTGCCTTTGGAAAAAACATAAACAAAGAATTATAACGTGCACGTGGACCCTTTTTTAATTTATATGAAGTGACAGCTGGGTAAATAACACCACCAGGAGCGTCGGCAGCACGATGAGATCCAGACCTCATGGGCACCATCATGTCTAATAAGTCCATCATTAATTGCAGCCTTTGGGGACATTTGTTCGTGAATTAATTAGTCTTCAACAACTCAGGGCTCAGCAAATGTGAAGAAACACGACTCGCTTAGGGAAGAGTAGCGGCCCGAGTCTTGTTTTATGTGGTTTCTTTACTCTTCAAGCGTTACCTCCTGGTTCACAATCATCAATCCGATCGCTTGCCTGCCTTTACAAAACATCCCCGGGGAACAAGGCGGCTCCGCAGGCAAGGTCAGCTGACAATGTAACATAGCAGCCTTTGATTATATATGAATCACTCCATCTTTCAAAATGTCAGCCCACAGACAGGAACAAACCCGTCACTTTAGCACTGTCCGTCAATCCACACACATATATGAAAATAAGCAATGATGCACAGAAGACAGAAGAAAAATATATCTGGTCACCAAAGGTTATCTTGATGAATTAAATATTAACAATCAATTTTCTAATGTGAGGCATCTCATAGCTATGTGTAATTCCTAATAATTACCCTCTAGTGGTAGTAGTAGTAGTAATATTTTTTATTTCAGTCAGCTGTTGAGTATGTGCAAAGGTTTGCTCAAGGAGGAATGATTTCCTGAAGTACCTTCCAAACTCTCCAGCAGTTGCATCACCGGCCTTCAGTCATCATTTAAGATTAATATGTCAAGGGCTTTTAGCTGTTTTTTTTTTTAGCTGGGCTTGTAATACTTTGTTCTGAAAAACAACAGCTGCTGCCTCCCTCCCAAATAGAGTGTCAAATAGCCCTTTGAAAAGTGAGGCTAACCAGAGACCTAATGTATCGAGATTGTTAAGTGTGTTTGATATTTTCTTTGCTAGGATTACACACAATGCTAAGTGCTCCCCCAGGCCGGGCTCGCGCTGCCAAAGTTTTACAATCCTGACTCATTGGAAACCAGGTTTCATCTTCACAGATGATCTTCTCCCAAATCGCAAACATGAGATTTGGGAGATTATTTGCAAAATAATATCGCACAACAGGAATTTGGTAAGAGTCTCATAACTCAATGTAAAAAAAGGAAGATGAAATTCAGTTTCTGTCATGACTAAGAGTGAACAGCTCGCTAACATTGGACCAAAATGTTTAAATGAGCTGCTTCAAGGCATCTCTCATTGCTTACGAAAGGCATTATTATTATTATTAAATGGCTATTAGTGTTATTGCATTTTAGTGCCAGCTTGTAGATTTTTAGTTTTTCATATTTTTCATGATTAATTAGTTGTTTTAAAGTTATACACAAAGGTAACAGAGTAAATATTGGACAGCCAATTAATCTGGGCACATTTTTGCCAATTTCCACCAGTTTTCTCCAATTTAACAGTCGTTACATGTATCATCATGTTCAACAAAGAGAAGCTGCCTCACAGAAAAATTACCTTGGAAGAAACAAGTAGTTCAAGGCATGAGTAATAATAGCGTAAAAGATGAAAAGTCAACAGAGTCATATGTAAAAGTTTGCTTCCTCACCTGTTTGGCCTCAACCATTTTTTTTGGGGGGGGGATCACCCAGCTGAATTCATGCATGGCCATCTTTGGATTGGCAGTCACGTCCGTCCTTTAAAAACCAGTATGCCAAACATGGCTATCAGCTTTCCTTCAGCTGCTGTCTATCAATGTCATACTGGATCAACAATGCAGAACCCTTTCTGACTCTCTTCTCCCCATCTGCACAACTACAACCCCTCAACCTCTACACCCCATCTCTCCCTGCACACGCTTGGAGTGTTGTCAAGGGCAGGTTGCGTAACAGACGCACAGATCAATATAGGTATTCTGCTGCAGAATATGGCCAGACTGTCAAGAGACAGAGAGAGAGATTATGGCTGACACAAGCTGGTGCCACTCAGCTACCTCTTCACACTTGGCTCGCTGTAGGCACATGATTGTTCATGCACTCCCCCCCCCCCCCCCAAACACAAAACATTGTAATGTATCTGTAAAGTAAAGTATCTCTCAATAATAATAATACCGGTGTGTGAAACAGTAACTTTCCTGCAGTGCACACATGGTTTATCCACACACTCACATCAATTAGCAGGACAGATATGTGTGAAATGCGTGCATTGATTGACCAGGTAGAAGGATCAGAAGTGACCATTAGTTTGCCAACCCTTGGCAAAAAAAGCAAAATAATGTTATTTGTTGGTCACCAATGTTAAAATAAACGTTTTCTTCATAAGACATTATTTATTCCAGACAGTGCATATGAAAATATTTTCATTTGACCTTCACCCTTTTATTTTGTCCGTTTTTACATAAATAGTAGAATAATAACATTAAAAAAATAAACATCGGCCAAGCAATTGATTAATCGCCACAATTTCCATAAAAAAATTAATACAAGCACTAAAACACAAGGAAAAACATAAAATGCTGAAACAGCGGTACTAAAAATTATATTTCAAAATATTTTTTTTTTAAACAAGTAATATGGTTTCACTTTTTGAGGTGTAAACATGTATTTCATTCCAAAACGTATGTCGATATTTCCAGGCTTATTGGATTCGGTGACATATCTACTTATTCTAAAGACCACAGTAGAATGAATATAACAGAATGGAATGTGTTGGATTCACCTTGCTTTGTTACGCAGTTAAAATATCTGCAGAGCACGTACTATGAGCATAAACCTTGATGTAATGATATTGTAGGATTTCTAAAACCAAGAGGAAATCGATCATTTATGGCGTTTTCATAAACTCCAATGGATATTAAGAGGCAACAAAGGCAAATATTTTCAACACAAGTTGAAGAGCGTCTCTCATTCACTTTGCAATGAGTGCCAGCCGCAGTCCTTTGTATAAAAGGTTTCACAAACTGATTTGGATTTGTGACTTAAGAGAACAAAATATCCTGTCCACATTCTGAAAAGTCATTTTGCGCTCCTTGATGCCGTGGGAACCAAAGCCCTCACGTCAAAGTTTAAATTGGCAGCTGGGAATAAAGGGGACATCACTGCAACCCCACAGCCCCTCTGTATACCATTCTTTGGGAACACCTCTAAGTTTCACTTAGAACTTGACACCCATAAAACGTGGGCTCCATCACCACTCAGGTCGACAGGCCAATATGTCGGACACCACTCTCACCGGAGAAAATAACCGATGGCTCAACAGCCCAGAACAATACCTGCGGATAACAGTGAAATCTGAAGGGACATTTAATCTCATAGTGTCAGATGAGCTTGCAGGCCTCTCGACAGAGGGACAGTGTATGTTGTCGAACAAAGGGGAGTTGGAGAAGCTGAATGGGTGCCAGAACAGCAACAAAAATAAAGGTTTCAAAATGCATCTAGTGACTTTTTTTTTAACCATCCTACTGGCACACTTCAACATCTTAAATAGGACCATGTAGAACAGTTACTCCTCTGGCCATACTTTTGTGATACATTGTGCCCAATCCCTTCGCTTTTACAGGAAAGGAGCAGCATGTTATTTTACACTTAATTGCAACTGTCAGTTTAAAAAAAAGGACAAAAATGTGACATGATTGCAAAACAAAAATATTTCTCCTAATCAAGACATATGTAATGCTAATAACATATTGCATGATAAGCAGAGAAGTGTAGCACCAGAAGTGCCACCTTTGGGGAAAGACAAATAAAATATATTGCCTGTGCTGAGTAGGGGAGCATGCACAGGGAAGCATGTGCAGTAGTTAATGGTATGTCACTGATAGGGAAGAGAGGTCAGGCAAAAAGGGTCTGGGAAGCCCCTGCATCCACATGCACAAATACACAAACACACACTCATCATCATTTTGTGTGTGGAATGAATTCTGCCTCAGTAAATCCCAAAATAAAATCTGCCAGCTGGCCTTTTTTTCTCTCGCCCTCCATCAGATATATTTCTATGAACATACTGGCTTTAGTAAAGAAAGAAATAATAATACATAAGACCGTAAAGAAAGACAAAGAAAGAGCGTTTGAACCCAACTTAGCCCTGATGCTGCACCATCGTTAACTGCTAGAGCAGCAAACAAGGGATGGATAATAGTTATTTGCGCTGAATGATGCGAACAGATTTTTACAAAGGAGATGCATCAAAGACGTGTTAATGTATCACAACATGGGTTCTGCATCACAGGCATAAAGAATGATTGATGCCAATTATGGCCTTATTATGTACACTGATTTCCCGGGGTTCCATGTTTTGCTCTTTCAAAAGATTAAAAAGTGACACGAACATCCGGGTCACGTATTAAACAATGACTGAAGAAGTCTTCATTAGACATTGCTCACACTTTTTAACAATGCCTGTCCATCTGTGGCGTTTCACTCATTAGCACGTTTGTTTTCACAGAGACAAAGTGAATGTTCCAAGAGATCCTGAGACCGGAATAGAGTGAGTGTGAATTTTGTCTCGTCAAGCCAGATAAAACAGTCGCCCACAAGAAAGACCAACTAATTCTCCTTCTGTACATTGAAAACACTTTCTCTGGTTCAGACCTGTGCATGACGGAGTGAGTTTATGATTCCATGCATTGGTGAAAGACAGGATGAATCATATTAATGGCATGTATGAGAAAAAGTCCATGAGAGTTTCTAAATGTCAATTTTGATACAGCTGCATTTAATTGCCCAGCGCTGGTCAGTACACTTTAAAGCACAGACATCGACACCCAGAGGACGCCATTGATTTCCACAGAAGCTTCCTGCTGTTCTCTATTACTGCAGGCCGTCTGGCCCCATTTCAAAGACTAACAGAGAGAGGAGAGCCCCTTCCACTGGGCCTGTAAGACATCCGGATCTATCACTAAACACCAGCAGGACAAAGGTCAAAACAAGGCAGCAGAAGATGGTTGGTGTACAGTAAATTGGCTTGCATGTTTAGGTTTCATCAACACAACTAGTTGCCATTGTCTGTCATTACCGAATGCTGACAAGATGATGGATTGTTCAAGTGAGCTACAAAAAAGCTCCCATCCTCTGCTCTCCAACCTCCCACGGCGAAATGAAAAGACCAGAGGACGGATGAAATACGGGGTGGAATTCTGCGAAAGGACAGGATGGAGGGGTTCACAGCATGTCAATCTGCTGTTTGAGAAT
>NW_027181197.1:0-8789 GCF_040956055.1 Brachionichthys hirsutus
ATCACTGAGGAGGAGGAAAAACAAAGCCTGGTGCAGGTTTAAAAGCTTTTTAAACTGTTGGAAAACAACCCAGTGAACAGAAATTGTTCTCTCTTAGTGGTGAAAGCCTTTTTTCCTCGGTGAAAGATGTAAGCGGCTGGGAGCTCATCAGAATCACAGAGTAAGGCCCCCAAAGCACAGACGGTAAAAAGGATCATAGTGATGCACAGGGTGGACAAGGTGCTGTATCAATCTCTTGAGGCCATTCCGAGTGAAGCTATTACAGAGTCTCTTGTCAAATCTAAATAACTTCATTAATCATGACAAGAGGTATAACACTCCCTCATTTAGCAGCACACATTTCTGATTCCCCACTTTCTGTATCATCAAATTCAACACTGCAAGTTCATTTACAGATTACCATCCATCCACCCATTTATCCTGGAAGTCTCACCCTTTTTCTTCTCTGTGTCAAGAAGTGGGATTGTTTTATTACTGTGGCAGGAAGCTGGGGCAATACGTCTATATATATTATTTCCATAGGGAAAATGTACTGCAAGATTACTGTAAGATTTTGTCTTGTGTTGTATTCTGTCTTATGTCTCGTCCTGTTTTTCTTCCGGTCAATCATCAGTAATAGAAGGTCCAGACAGAAAGCACAGATGCAGCCTCAGTTCAGTCAGAGAGGAGATAAAAGAGGGCACAAAGCCAACTGTACATTATCCAAGCCAGTTGGCATCTCGGCTCCTGAGAGCCCACTCCCACTGGGTGAGATCAGAAATCTAACAGCTAATGGCACCAGTCACCCTGTGGTATCACTACTGACAGCAAACTATAGTGCCCACACATACATAGTGAAGCACAAGAACTGTCAACACACACCATGACCTGTGGGTATAAACTGTCACCCCCACACATTGAACTTGATGGCTGCTGTTTGTTTTCCAACACCTTGTAAGCATATTCCAGCACTTGATTTTACACTTCAGTATTTTTGTCACTTTAATAAAGTGTTGAATCATATTTATATGTGGAAAAGGGATCATGCTGAATGGGTCAGGGAAAGAGTGTGTTATTATCAATGGATGTATTCCTCTCTCTCTCTCTCTCTCTCTCTTGAATGTATTTGCCTTACGTCAAGACAATTATATATGCATGTTTTTCAGGTTGAAATTGTCTTCCAGGATTACAGGATTAGCGTCGGGACACTAGGGGGCAGCACACGCAAAAAAAAAAGGGCCCCAATTAAAGTTAGACGAATAAAGTCATGATTATTATTCTTTACCTTAAAACGACATCACAGCTTTGTGGTTTACTCAAGAAGACACGCAAGGGAATACTGAAAGATGACAAACTAAACTCCTGGAATAACCCTTACATGAAGCGTAATCTAAAAACGATAATGTACTTTAGATTATAGCACAAGAGCGAGTAAATTAGAAGTTAACAGAATTTATTATGCCGGAACAATACAAGCTCTATATATATACTCGCCAACATGAGCAGCATCTCCAGTGTTCAGCACCACCGACCAGCCCGAGTTTTTAATACCAGTGTACGGGTTCAGCACCAACATGGAGCACCGTCAGCATAAAACAGGAACTCTGGGGGGGGGGGGGGGGGGGGGCAGACATCACAGCAATCACACACTGAATACAAGGAGAGAACGGCCATCGCACCAAAGAGCGATGTTACGTTTTCTACTCAGTAAAATGGAAAAGCCTCCTCTTTTAACATCCCTGCAGTCATTATTCATTTTGCCATAAACATTATCTAGCACCCCCCCGATAAACCAAGAACAATGAAGCAAAGAAAATGTCATGCTTATCCCATCCACACCGTAACCTTCCTGATTGAACAAACTGAAAGTGTATGTGTGTGTGTGTGGGGGGGGGGGGATAGCGATTCATTCCAAACATTGCTCCGAGCAAACGGGGAGCCTCGTCTATTTTCCACCGTCATGATTTTCAGTTTTAATGCGGTTATATTTCAGCGTTGCTCCACACTGTAGATTTTTGTTTGAGTGAATCCCCACGATGTGAGCGAAGCACTTCAGCCAGAACTCCAGGTTCTCTGCCCGAGATCCCGGCAGAGAGTGCATTAATCATCACAGCCTCCCCTTTCAAGTGAAGACAGAGAGCAACAGCTGGGGGGGGGGGGGGTTGGCTTTAAACAGTACAGGCTGCAGGAGGTTCAGCCATCACTTCTTGTTGTGGATTCTGACATAAATAGTAATGAAATGAACACCTTGGAGTGTTGCCTGAGCATGCGTTGTTATCACATATGAGGCTGGGCAGTGGAAGCTGTTTTCTGTTGGTCTCTGTGTGACCGTGGGTGCTTGCAATGCATGCTTTGTGTGTAGCAGTATGTCCTCACGTATAATTGTGAGGGTGCCCCGTTGTTGGGGGGGGGGGATATGACTAATACGCAGAATAACAGCTGGCCCTGAATGACCTTGGATGACAGGAACAATGAATCAGTACATTGTTGGTACTCGTGGACGTTGCCAGGGCTTCATGCTGAGGTTACACCTGCAAGGGCTTGAGCTGCACTGCGATCCGCCGCACCTATGTACAAGGATCATTAGATGAGCTGTAGAGGGCGTCGACCTTGTCGTAACAGTAGCCCACGATGCAACGTCACCGGCCATATTGCAAGGCTTTGTTTACAGTGACTTAGAAGTTATGAACCTTTGTGGTTGGCAAAACATATGATGGATCAAGGACCTGAAGCAGTTCCCTGAACAACTTTGAGGACTTGGCAGTCCTTCACCATGAAATTCAGAATAGCCTGTTCCAACACATGCTTCCTGGAAGCTTGAGCATCAAACTTTTTTGTTGTTGCTACAGTTGGGGGGTTTCCTCACCAACACGGTGGCAAAGTTGGTAGCATTGTTGAGGGCTTTAAAATGGCCCTGGTTTTCAAATCCCACTCAGGGAATGAGATGGAGCAGGGTAGACCTAGGGCACACCTGGGAGGAGTGGAGTGGTCCGGTCCAGGCCACTCCTCCCAGGTGTGCCCTGTGGGGGGGGGAGCGCTCAGAGGGGATCCCGCCCGGGGTGTAATTTCATGGAGAACCGCCACTGTGCATGCATATTATATTATATTATATTATATTAGTTTCTCAGCTTCTTATGTCACCATTGTAAACACTACAGAACAGTTTTGTGAGAGGAATACACCATCCATAAATGCCTCCTGTTTTATTCAATGTTAAAAATAAAATAAAAATGTATTATATGTTGCCAAACAAATCAGTTAAATGAATTACATTAAATACAAATACTTCAAGAGCATCCATGTCCATCAACATCAGGCTGCAATAGCCGTGATTGTAATTCTACGCTCACAACCTGTGCAGGTAATTCACTTATCTGTAATCAAAGCAGAAGTAATCAAACACCTTATCCAAACTTTGGCACTCTCTACTATTCTCTTGTTCAATTGTTTCATCAATGCTGCCGCCACCTTGCTAGTTTCAATGGCTCTTCTACACTCAAACAATGTGTAAGGTCTTTGCTTGCTGATCTGTGTGGGACAAGCAGTGGGTGTCTTTAGTAATAAATGAACAAGATGAATGTGGGAGATATGTTCATTTGAAAGCACTTGTCACTGAGGGTTTGTCGTCCGGCTGCACAAAGGCTGGAGCTGTCCTTCCAGATTTAGTTTAGATCCAAACCATGGCTAAATTGGAAATCGTGAATCATTCTGACACCATTGGTGCAAGATGGATTACTCCAGTTAAAGGCTGTCTTTTCTTTCCTTTGGTTCTTTTAAAAGAAATCATACAAAAATTAATTTTCCGACAGATGGCTGACCCAAGCACTCAACGAAAGGAATAGCAAAGGGACGCCAGCGCTGAGGCACTACAAAGCTGGTTCTGTCAGTTCGCCGTTTTCCCAACCACATCCAATAGCTCAAAGCAGCATAACGAGCCTGGTTGAATATTTGATCAACTGTTTAACAAGCCTTTGCCAAACTACACCTGCCTCGGGGGAAAAGATGTCTTTGAACAAGGTCTGCCTCCCCCATAGATGGTAAGGAAGTAAGCATTTGATGCCGACAATGCCCAATCTGCACTCATTTCAGTCTTGGGAGCTTGGATTTTCCAACAAGGTTAAATATTTGCATTATTGAAATATAGGTATCTGGGTTCCAATAATGCATTCCCGTATAATGTAACTGTAAATTACAAACGATACCCTCAATCCACCGCATAGCAGCACTTGATAACTGTCCTTCATACCAGTATATGCACTCGTTCACATGTAGAGTAATAGAAAATAATGTTTTGTGTGTGTGTGTGTATTTGTTTTCTGAATGTTTTTTTTTTGTCTTTTAGTCTGAGCTTCCGTGTTGGATGAGTGTGCTCACCTCAAGTCATCGTGGCTTGCTGCAGCTCATTGCCCTGCAGTAATATCGGGCCTTGCAGACACCTGGGACCAGTGGTGTGGGCCCTCAGGGGAGGCAACAGCCTGGCAACTGGCCCTGATTACTTTCTCCACTCTCCAGAACTCAACTCTGTATATGCCATTAACGGCTGCAAGCAGTGTGATCCCAACTCAACCGTGCCATTAGCCCTGTACACAAAGGATTGTTTACAAACACACACACATACACACACACACACGCACACACACACACACACTGCACAAAATTTCAACAGCCCACTGAAGCCACAACCATCTGCAGACCAACGTCTTCCATGAGACGTGTCGAGCGTGCTGATGTGGTCCAGTACTGACATCTAGTGGGCGAATTATAGCACAACTAGAAATAAGCAGTGGTCTAAATATGTGTGCTTCATAGAATAAAATACCATATTGTGGTGGATAAAATTAGTTTTAATAAGCGTGTGATATGATCATGTATATATTATTGATTTATTTTTATAGATCGTTTTGTATTAATTAAATTGGCTTTATTTTATCACTGTTTGTAGTCCCACAGATGCCCCTAAAAGTATGTGTGGAATAAGTCATTAGAAAAAAAAATGTCAACAAATTCAGATCTCATTGGCTCCTATATGTCGGTAACGCGCAGTTCTGTCCAATATTTAACTTGAGTTACATATTTATCTTTTCGCTGCGTTCTGTCTATTTATTTATTTAAAAAATAAAAATAAAAAATCAACAAATACCAAGTCTTGGTATTTCATAGAATAGCTCTATAAATGGCCCAAAGGCAAATTTGTTGCAGCAAAGAATTTTCAAAACACTTCTGCAGCAGTGCGACTTCACAGCCAAAGGGAAGGGCAACTCCTTATCTTATCTTCAATCCATGCATTTTTTTTTCCAAAGGTCTTCACGCCTCCTTCATGGAGAGAACAAGGAAATAAACTTTTTTTTTTTCCAAGTGGGAGGTGCCGTGAAGTCTGTTACGCGTCAAAGTTACTGTACGTGGAAACACTGACAAAACGTATGAGTGGCTTCAGCCGGCGAATGCAAGAGGACATGAGAGACGGTGAGTTGAATCCGTGGAGAACCGGACCGGTACCGAACCCGCCGACCGTTGTCGCGTTCGGAAACGCACTTGTGTGAAGATCGTGCCCAACTTTACCTGATTGTACACAACGACTATTCTTTCTTTCTTAGGAAGAGGTGCGATTATTGTTAACGCCTTAACGCAGGTAGAAACGTAGAGAAAACGCGGTGCGTAAAGTTGCGTTTTTTCCTTTTATGTCCTCTTCTGGGGTTTTTTTTTTCTTTTTTTTTTTCTTAGTGAAGCCGAACAGACACGCAGATTGTACAGTAAGTAACCTGTATCAGGTGTGCAGGTCTCTTCAGGCCCGACAGGAAAGGCGCTTCCGTTTGATTTTTAACTCCCCATTAATATTTGATAGTAAAATCAAATATTTACATGAATGACACGTTTAGAATTCTTATTTGTCGCTTTACCAAGTAAACAAAATAATAATGTAGAACGGCAAATGGCATCTGAACGTTCTACCAAGCACTAAGAAATAATGATTTGAAATGTTAAATATGGTTATTTGTCATAGTGCTATTCACATTTAGAATGTCTAGACTGTAACGGCCATGGGGTGTTTCTATTTATTTATTATACGGTAGGTTGATCTGTTGTCTGTAATAGTCTGTTAATCATTTTGTGAACTGGAAATCTGGAATGACACAATATCCTGAAGCCCACAATTACGTCATCAAATGATGTAACACCTCAAAACCCCTAAAATATGAATTGTATTTTCTTCAAGATCATGGGGCCTTTCAAATTCTCAGATTCTCTTAAATTCTGTGCTGATCAAATTAATTTATTGCAGCTGTGACGGGACTCCAACTCCTGAAAAGCAGTCTAAGAATTTAAAATGCCGAATAAGTTTTCCCGTATTTTACTTCAGTTGATGAATATCGCACCGATGCCGTGTGACGCGTATTTTAGGCTCCTGAAACGAGGTCCAGATGCTCCAGGATGGATCAGGCACTTCACAGTCAGAGCTCAACGCCGGACCTGCCGGAGCAAGAGAGTGCCGAGCTCCAGCTCAGGGTGGACTTCTTCAGGAAACTTGGCTACCCCTCAGAAGAGGTGAAGGCTGCTCTGAGGAAGCTGGGCCTGAGCACAGACACTAACTCTGTGCTGGCGGAGCTGCTCCGTGGTCGGAACACCGCTGCATCCTGCGTGTCCAGTTCTGGTGGCGATGAGAGGACCTCGTCCCAAAAGGACCCTCTGCTGCCGCCCAGTTGGGCCCTTGCACCCTGCAGAATCGCACCGCAACCCGGGAAGAGTACAGACACAGAACTGAGGCCCATTGTTATTGACGGCAGCAATGTTGCCATCAGGTAATCCTGATAATCTGTTATTTTAATCCACTGAGCCTTTCGCAAGTGAACAGGGGGAACAAGTCTGACAGGGGACAGTAATGTATCTGTAAAGGAACTTGTCAAAGTGAACATGAATCATGCATTCTTACACCATTGTCGTGACACATGACTATTTAACAAGGGCGTTCACCACCATGCCTGCGCATGTTTTGTTGGCAAAACCATGCTACAATATGCAAATTCTAAGCACACACCTTAAAATCTCCACATCTGAGGAGATGTGACGCGTAGTGCCTGAGTTTCACCACGGTCTGGCGTGAGGTTCCCTGTCAGGAAAAAAAGAAAGCCATTCAAAAGGCTTGTAATGTTTGCATAGGTCCAATGAAACCTTTATGACTCCTTTTTATATAATTTATTGTCAAATTATTTCTGCTTCTTTTGACAGTCATGGCAACAAGGAAGTGTTCTCCTGCAGAGGCATACAGCTAGCAGTAAACTTCTTCCTGGACAGAGGTCACAAATCCATTACTGTGTTTGTTCCCACTTGGCGCAAAGAGCAGCCCAGGCCTGATTCCCACATTACAGGTGAGGTTAAAGGAAATGTATGAGGAAAGCAGGCAGATGATTCTTCTTCTTTTTTATTCTTAGCCTTACAAACATCATTAAGTCAAAACAGAAATTATATGATTTGATAAATTAGGTGCCAAAGAATGCTTTTGTGTTTTGTTTATGCCTCTGCATAAATTAAACATGCTTATTCAGATTAAAAAAAGAATAATATTGAGTCACTCACCTTGGCTCTCAGAAGTATTACAATGGAGTTTTCAGTCTTTGAAAAGAGAAATATGGACAATAATAGAAGTATAGAAATATTTCTTGAAATAATATCAAATAGAATAAAATATCCAGAATGACTAGCTCTAACAGTAAAAAAAAAAAAAAAAAGATTTATCTACTACTTCCTCCAAAGCTCAATAATTAAATTGTTATATCTAATTTAGTTACATCTTTCAGCAGCCGTAGTGTAAAAAATGTCATTTTCCAATGCATTTTCTCCGTTCTCTATTTCTTGGCCAGGAGCAATTACTTCCTTAAATCCCTGGAATCTGATCCCTCCAAAGCAGAGCAAGTAAAAGTTTGATAGAAATTGTCCAAGCATATTTTTTCAGATTGTTGAACTTTTCCTTTAATCGGCCAGTTGTTCCGGCTCTGTTTCTGGAATATCAATTAAGTATTTGTTCCTCTTTTACCGGGAAATGTTGAGAGACTACAATAAATAATTATTATTAATTATTATAATTATAGCCACTTTTGTGATTCATTCCTGCATGAGATAATTCCATGATTGCACAGCAAACGCTACTGATCTCAGCCATTGGGCAATGCAGCCGTGGTTGTGAAACAGAGTTTTAAATAGTAGGCCAAGAATAATTATCTTTACAGTGTTTTTATGGATTTAGTATAATAATCTAGAACACAATCAAGATATCTGTGCCTCAGATGAGTCATAGCCAAGCTGCATTTGAACTGATCTGTAGGCATGTTTTTAAAATGAAGGGTTACCGCCTATTAATCTGCGTGTGAGTGTGTGTACATGAGTGTGTAAGCGATCCAAAGGTTCTGTTTTCAACATGTGAACAAGGAAGTAAAATTCAGACACCAGTCAAATATGGGAAAGCCCCATCAGGAAGTCCAGCTGTTTTTTTTGTTCCACACCTAGTGTATTTGCCGTAAGCTCTGTGCTGACAATCATCAACGGCGAGGGCAGAAATGCAGAAAGAGGTTAAGTGAAGACGGAACAGAGAAGCGGAAGCACTTGGAAAAAGTTTATTGTTTTGCCTGTAAGCCAATAGCTCAGCCGTACATGGCTGACCTTTCCTTTCTACAGACTTCAAGGCTCAGTTCTCTTCACTTATAACTTGTCAAGCATGACATGCAGTGTATGAATTGTATTTTCACTCACCTGGCAGGTAGAATAATACACTGTAAAATGTGACTGTAAATTTACAGTACCTAACTAGCAGCAGCTTC
>NW_027181198.1:0-8594 GCF_040956055.1 Brachionichthys hirsutus
CACAATATCTACAGCAGGAGGAATATTTGCCGTCTGCATTACAGACGCGGCATGAGGGAGAGGACCGAGAGAGAGAATTAGGCCAAAAGCCAATTCATGGCTTTTGTGAAACCCTTCGGAAAGGAGAGAATTGTTCCAGGTGATCCTAAAAACCCTCTCGTGCGCTCCACTTGCAAGTCGCAATTAAGCTTGATTTCCATCCGTGAGGCAAGTGAACCTTAAAATCGTGAAAAGTCTTCAAAGATTAAAAGGCACCATTTACATAAAAATAAGGAACCGGTGGAGGAGGAGAGAAGGAAGGGAAGGGAAGGAGGTGAGAGTCCTAAGACTCGGATGTTAGAGGTGATCTGTTTTGACTCTGCGAGAGAGTGAACGGAATCTGTAATCTGTCAAAGCCGTGGCACATCCACGAATGAAATAATAATTGTGAAAACAACTCACAATTTATTTCACATTCTACCCGGGTATTTCATCGTCAAAATACATCTAATTTATCATTTGTAGCAGGAGTACTTCGATTATTAATTATGGTTCAATTTGGATCGGTGTTGTCTGAAATTCAGTAAAAAAAACAAACACACGAAGCTCAAATATTTTTTTTCAAATATAACGAAGCAGGTTTCTGATCAAAAGTTGCCTCGCCTGACGTAAATGAAGCAAGAATGAACATGAAGTCGGCCGTTGGTGAGAACCAACACTTGTCGGAGCTGCGGGACATTCCTCCTTGATCTGATTTTAAACGCGTCTTCTTACCGCCTGCATTCATTCTCCTACGTGTCTCTAGCTATCTATCCCTCTACCTGTCTTCCTCCAGGTGAGGACTCTTTACATTCTCTGCCTCTCAGGGATGTTTGGAGGACAGAAGAGGGGAACCGTGGCAAAGAAAGGGAAACTGTTTGACAGCGATGAATAGGTCTGCTGGACAAAAGAAAGCCCCTCTTGTCAGAGGGATGAAGCCTCGCTTCATATCTCGGCTTACACATGACATTAACGGGAGTCTCACGGAGGGGGGGGGGTACAGGATGATGTCTGTGCCAGCCATAGATGGAACCCTGGATTAAGCGTATCCGGCTACCTGGGTACCAGATAATGTCAGTGTGAGGCGTAAAAAGGGGCCTCGGTCTCGTTCCTGTGCAGAAGCCCCCCCGCTCTCGGGCATTCCTGTGGCTCGGCGGAGGAGAGCGCCGGCCCCCTCCGCGCCACTGACAGAGGGATACTGTTGCAAGAGAGCATTGTCGGCCTCTTCGTTTCAAAGGCAAGGCATGTTAAAAGGTGAGGCACGGTGGGAGTGGGATGAGCGAGAGAAAAGGAATTGCAGGGGTTCATCGACTTGGTTCCGAGGGATCGGTTGGAAGTCGGCCCATATTACGCTGCGTCGTGATTCTGTAAATGAGGAGTAGACAATTTCCTCTCGGTAGACGTTGTCGGTGAGACCGTGGAAACCGTCGTACACTCGATTCGCCCGCTCGCTTTCTGGTCTGTCGTAAAAAAAACAGACGGACCAGTGCAGTCGTAAAGCCGAACTGTCGTGAGTCGCATAGGTCGTAAGTCGACGACTAGCTGTATAGCTTTTACAGAAACAGTTGGGTACGAGATGCCATTTTGTCATTTCACACACTCAGCGGTATCTAAGAGAGGGGAGAGAATAACGCGAACGCTTTGACCCAACTCAATGAGAGACTGTCGTCTCCAATCCGAGCATGCAGTTCTCTCCAGAGACGTCGGGGGGGGGGGGGGGGGGGGTTGTGTTGTTAGTCACCCGCTCTGGCAACGGCACACGTTCTACTTCCTGAAAGTCATAACAATCTACCACCGCTGCTGCATCAACCATCCACGACAAATGAACCTCCGTCTGGCAAACGAGTCAGAAACACACACAGACGCATACAAAAACACACACACAGACGCATAAATATACAACACAGGCAACGGCTCGATGCATCGTGTACACACACACACTCGGGCCCGGCAACAACTGCGTTAACGTTCACACACATATGGGACCAATGTGATTGCTTGTCTCAGTTTAAAACATTGTACATTGACTCAGTAATTAATTTCATGAATATGAATAGACAACCTTCATTACTGTATTCGCGCACACACACACACACACACACACACACACACACACACACACACACACACACACACACACACACACACACACAGGCATAAATAAATAAATAAGAGTTGGAGCACCACCATAATGGATTTACCTCCAGCAGAGACTCCAATTACAAGCGCTATAAAGGCTAATGGTAGTGCTGATCACACGCATTGCATCATGGGTAGGAACTGCTAAGCTAAGACACGGTTGCTTGGGTTGCCCCGGCAGCAGCATCGTGTACTCGCAGCTAAAACGCACACTGATTGCGATCCGTTATCACAACTGCCGTCTCCTACGGATTACTTCAACAACTTTTTTTTTACTCGTTCTGAGAAAGTATATGTAGCCGAGGTGCTGCAGCGTCAGATTCGAATCGGCTCTGTGCCTAACAAATGCCAAAACACAGAAGAGGACAGTCTGTAAAATATGAGGTCAGGCTGTTCATGAAAGCAGCATGACGTGATAAACCTCAGCCAATACACTCCTCTGCGACTAACAGAGACACAGATTGTGTTTCTGAGGAGGCCGCTGCTCGCGCTCGCTGGACCTTGTGGCGTAAAGCATTTGGAATCTGGATTGTAAAACTAATTTGGTTACCAGAGGGAGGAGCGTTAATCCATTTAACGTTAGGAATACTGCAAGAAAATTTTGTTTTTTGCCTATTTAGAGGAAGAAGACGAAAAACGTGACATGAAAAATGAGGCTCTTCAGAGTGGAAAAAGTCCAGCTGTGCAAATCCATGGAAGTATCTGGTCATCAATCCAGCCTGGCCGCCGCTGGCGTTCCTCCCGTCCGCAATGCTAACTAGGTCATCTGCGGGAAAGGCACGGCGCTCTCCTGAGACCTGCACCAACTCAGACGTGCCTTCAGTCGGAGGAGTTCAAAGGAGCCAAATAAAACATTTACAACGTGGTTAAGCCCCTTCGCTCTCAATCTGCCTCTTCGGCCCCCCCATTCCTTCTCCCCTTGTCTCGCTCTCTGGATCCCGTGTGCCGTTTACGAGTGAAGAGTGTCATCCATTTCTTTTTTCTTCAGCAAATGACTCTGGGTTAAACACGTTTAATTAGTGCTCAGAATCCACACGCCTCCTGCTGCTGGCAGCTGAGAGACTCCACCTGACCAACCAGTACGTGCAGTACTGCGTGCACATGTCCATTATGTTCGCTCTCAGATGTACGTCAGGCTTCACATGAACGCATGAAGGCTGTCGATGATTATACTGTACAGGCCCGGGTCTGAAAAACAAACGCACACGCACACCAGAGCAGCCCCCCCTTAACCTGGAGGCCTTCATCCTCTCACTGGGCCGAGCCTCAGAGGAGCCACTTACTTTGAAACACAGCACCATATTTTACACAGCGGGGGTGTCACAAGTGTCAATATTCACACAAGCACACGTGCTCTTTCTTGTTTTTGACAGTGAGAGTAAACAATTACCCGGAGGTGCACATTTAATATGCTTAACAGAGAATATTTAAAAGCTGTGGGCCTGTGGTTCCTGCTGCCTGCCTTGCAGGTACAGGAAAGCACAGCGCAGCAGGTTAAAGTCTTATTTATCCACAAGTGTTTGCTAAAGCTGGATATGTGGAAAGACGGAGGTGATGGAGGAAGAAAAAAGGTACCTGTGGCATCTTGGATTGTAGGCGGCTAACAAGGATCTAGAGCAGGCGTGGGCAAAATACAGCCCATGGGCCATATGTGGCCCTTTGGGCTTTTTAATCCGGCCTGCCAAACTTGTCCAAATTATATCATTAAATTACATTTCATTAAAATGAAACCTCATTCATTTGACCTTTTCCCTGTAATGCTACCTGTAAAAGGCTTTTACATGTCATATATATTAGTTCACACAAGCACTCCATCCATCTGTTCCTGGCCCAGCCCCTCTGTTTAAAACCCATTGTGGCCCGCGAGTCAAAATGTTTGGCCACCCCCCCATCGAGAGAAAGATGAGAATCCTTGAAGTGGCGGAACAGCCCTTTAAAAGAACCAAAACCACATGGTGGCCTTTCATCATTCTGACAGTGAGCATGAGGGAAAATATTCGCCTTCCGGTGTGGGTCTATAATTTAGTCCTTCTCTTCCATGTAACAAATTATAATATATTTATTGCGGAGATGATATGGAATGAAATATTGGAAAAGTGTTTATCATCTTAATTCTGGCTAATTAGTAGCTAGCATATTTTTGTCAGCCAAGTGTACAGCAGCTCAGATGAACATACATATGGTGTTAATTTCATACAGGCATTCTCTGAGAGTGTCTTCCAATAAAGAATGAATATAAAGGTTTAAATGGATCAGTCCTTTCAGGAAAGCTGCAATTTTCCCTTGTAATTATTAACAAATGAATTACAGCTTTTCGGGAAACTAATTAGGGTATTGCCAGCCAGGAAGAAACTGTTACTAACACATGAAGAAATCCAACGATCAATAAAGAGCAGATTACAGATAATGAGAGGATGTTGTTAGCAGCACAGCAGATTTTCTCCTGAGGATAATCAAGACGAAAACAGGACGTTTGTATCAGCAAACAACAACAACTGTTTTCATCAGCAGCGTCGTGCCCCGTCAAACTGGCAGAAACTTTGAAAGACAAGAAAAAGAAAAAGTCCTCTTCCTGCTTTTGCTAGGGAACCAGGGCAGCGAAACAAATCGCCCTCACTTGGGCTTTGAAATGAGAAAAGAGCAATTTAGCAGACAAGACGAGAGAAAATAAAGCTGTGGGTGCCGCGTTTGAAAGCTGATGCAATCTACTTTGCAGTGGAACATCTGGGGAAATAAAAAGGTCACACAGATTTATATTTAGATGCTGCAGGGAGAAAAATGCCTCTCCATTCTGCTCTGCACCCATGTGCTAAGCAGCCCACTAAGAAAAAGCTCATTAATGTAGCGTTAATGGCAGCACACTGTACAGTTATTGGCTGCTACTAAAGAGGCCGACATGAACTTGACTCAGCACACACAGTTAAAAAGATAAAAGCTCTGTATCTTGATTTGGTTATAACATCAGCAATAGAACGCCGTCTACGGCATTAGCAGCAATCACATTTTTTGCAAGGATAAATAAAGGAGTGGCTGAATTAATTTTTTAGAAAATAACTTTCTCGCAAACAGCAAAACCTGGAACCGTTCAAATGTGTGCGTGCTGAAATCGTAGCGACTCCCAAGCATCGTTAGCATAGTTTAGCATGATGAAGACTGTTAAGACATCAGTTTTTTCCATGCCTGACCAAAAGAGATTTAACATGTTAATTTTTTTTTGCACTTTATAGCTGGTGGTATCGACGATTTATTAGCTTTGGACACAGTCGGGCTCACTCTGTCCCTCGAGACTCTATTCAAAGCTAAGCTAATTGGCTGCTTGAAGGGCCCACTGCTTAGAACGTGCTATCAATTTTCTTACTCCAGTCAGGAACACAAATAGTATATTTTCCCAAAAGGCAGAAATATTCCTTGGATATGTGTCCAGTGAATTTATCCTTCCATGAAAATGCACTAAAATGTATTCCACTGGTGTGGTTTTATTACATTAAACATGTTTGCTGTTCGTTCATTACAGCAACGCTTTCCCCCCCCTTTTTGTTTTTCAGTTCGATAGCATCCATCTTTGGCATAACATTAGCTTCTCCACTGAACTAGGCCTAATGTTAGCTTAGCAGCTATAACCACCATTAAAGGCGTGTTTAGCTCGACGACTATTGCTGATGGCTTCGCCGTCTGTTAATGTCTTTCCTCTGGTGGTGGAAGTCGAGATGTCCATCAGTCATCTTTATGACTTTTGGAGTTGGAAATCAAACCCTTTGGGGACACTTTGATACTTAAGGAGCAAAATTATATTATGAATAGGCAAACAGAGTGCAGGGACAATGGGGACGAGGCTGTGGAGAATGCCAGGAACATTTTGGGCAAATACAGGATTAATTAGAGTGTAAAAAAAAAACAGCCCAGAGGGTTTCGTCGTCGACTTCAGCACCGCGGGGTGCGGTACGAGTATACAGGAACAGGGGAGGAAATTAAATGGTGTTTCAATATTTGTGCACTGTCGCGTGCTGTCGTTATGGATACCCGAGGAATGTTGATCTGGTGTAGTTCAGCCTCTAATTTATTAACGCGCACCATGAAATGAAAAATTGTGAAATGAGATTTAAAAAAAAAACATTCTAGAGACTCCAGATACTTCACAGAATGACTAACAAATGGTTTTATAAAATGCAGCATCATAGTGCAGCTCGTTAAGAATAAGGTTCATGTAAAGTTACTGAACATGAAGCAAACACTTAACATATACAGAGGTAACTAACTAACAAGGGTAGACATTACTGCATATTCCCCGTGTATAAAACAGGTTAAGTGGTAATCTATTAGCGATTCTATTGGCAAATTAACTCACTAATGAACTTAAATTCAACTTAATGCAATGAAAAGGCATGCGGGGGACATCAGTGACAAACTAGGGCTTTGAAACTACGAGTAACAGCACAGGATCAACTTAAAGTCTGCCTTAAGGACTCCCTGAAGGCTTAGCGGAGCAGCTTCATTTCTGCATTTGCTCAACTTGGATCTGATACTTTAAGAATACGACCTAAAGAGACACTGATTTATCAGAGTGTCTCTTTAGCTAAAGGGTTTACAGCCGTGCTTAAAGTTAAGTAATATGTTTTTAAACGTATCCAGACTCGTGGATTGTTTTTAATTTACAGACAAGCAACTTCATTAGTTTAGGATTTAATTTATTCATTCTAACTCCTCCCTTGTTTGTGCAGCAGGAAATTTAATGACCGATTCCGATTGAGTCATCTTTTTAACAATGCCCTGAATCAGCTTCTCCAGATGAGCTTTCAACATGACGCGCCGGCCTGGTTCACGATTCCCAGCATTGTGACAATGATGCTGACTTTTTGGAAATGAAGAATGACTTTTGTATGGGACTTGGCAGATATCAGAAACCACCAGATTTCACCGAAAAAAAACTCATTGCACAGAATGAGCTCATCTTTGAAAGAGGGCTTTAAAGCGAGTAATGCCATCGTCCCCAGCCACTCTCATTACAGCCGAATTAGGCCACTCCGGCGCGGTAAGCTCCAGTAATCAGACTACCTCTGCGGCGAGCCGTAATTGGCTCATCACTCGACTGACACCCGCTCGTCATTAAAACAGAAGGGGACTGCTGTCATTTCTCAAGCGCACGGAGCTAGCAAATGTTTTCTGGAGGTGTCTTTCATGGTTTTAAAGGAACGCAACACTGAATCTGGGTCAAAGCAAAAACCAGAACAGAATAAAGACACTTTGGACATCAAGGAGACTGTTATATATTGAAGTTTTGACAAATAAGACACGGAAGGAATGCCAGTGGAACATACTTCTTTCCAAATGCATGATGAAAAGTCCAACAGAACCACAGACAGACCGGGCAGCAAACAGAAGACGGAGAGAGACGGAACGCAACGGACCCAGAGCAGAAATGAATGAACAAGAGCCGGAGAGTTCTACCGAAGTCAGCAGTTTTTTGTTGGCCGACTTGGGCCTCTCTCTCCCCGTCTCTTGGTGAAGCTCAAATATCCATCAGGCCTGCCTCTCTTTGTGTTGGTTGACAGCAGGTCTACACAGAGGACTTTTTTTTTTAAACCAGGCCTCTCCCAATGCTGGCACCGCTCCAGATAAAGGCCCACTCTGAAGGGGGATTCCTCAGCCCACAGACCTCCACTGGGAAACAGCTGAGACGGACAAATGAACGCTTTTGTGGAAGGAAAGAGCCAGTCAGGGCGGTCAAGGAGGCCGACAGAGGGATGGGGGAAACAAACAAGGAAGGGGGGGGGGGGGGGGTCCTGTGAGGATGCATTTGGCATTTGTTCAATGCATCCCATAGATATTTGCAGCACGTATCTCGGTGCCTTCCTTCGCCTACAAAGGAGCGACGGGACACCGGGAGCCGAGATGTGATTAAGAGCTGCTGCCGTGCATTTGGTATTTGGCAAAAAATAAATAAAAATACACCACAGGATCTGTGACCGGCTTATCAACAAGCAGGTCGGTGGGACCCACCTGCACATCGTGTCCAGGTGGGGTGGGTGGGTGGGGGTGGGGGGCAGATTTCACACCTGTAATGCACTTCAAATGGTTTGAACCAAGGGAATGAGACGGAACAGCGGCGCCTCATTCTTTGGCCGGCATCAATACAAGAAGGAGTTTACCCTCTGCTACTTTTTTTTACTTGTTACAAAGGAACCCACGCCGTTTCATTCAGCGTGACCGCCTGGCGCCTGCGATTCTCAGATGAAGCCTCTTTAGGGATGACAAAACGGCACTCGCGTGTCGACTGAAGCGCAACAAGCCCTTCGGCTGTGCCACGCTTCCTAAGCAGGACACGTTGATATCCTCTCACCACGCTCGCCTTTTTAACAGTTGCCGTGGCCCCGGGATTGGTTTAAGTTATCCGTTTGTGGCAACCAGCAGACAGGCGGTTACGCACGCCGGAGTTAGCT
>NW_027181199.1:0-7500 GCF_040956055.1 Brachionichthys hirsutus
AGGGAGCACGCCCCCCTCCTCCTCCTCCTCCTGCTCCTCCTCCTGCTCCTGGCGCTCCTGGAGAACAGGAGCAGGAGTTAGAGGAGCGGAGCGGCATGGAGGCATCCAAAGGAGAGGACGCATCGCCCGAACAGGCGACGTCTCCGTTTGTGGCACCGGAGGCGGAGGCGCAGATCAGCCATGCCGGCGGCGGGAAGAAGAGGATCAAGTGTTTGGTTATTACGGGGGTAAGTTTCTGCAGAAGCAGCCAGCATCTGATCCCGACCCGGTTCTAACGCCGCATGTGGGACACAGCGGCGCCGGGGATGGGTTCGCATTCCGGTCAGATTGCGCGTCGTCGGTGCGTCATTTCTGCAACCCGGACAGAAAAGCAAAGTTTAGTCTCAAACTCAGAGTCCAGGTGAGCTGCGACGAGTTGGGGGGGGGGGGGGGGGGCTTCTATTTGTTCCGTTGTGCTGAAATCAAAAGATCATGTTCAGAAACTTCTGGATAAATGTCCAGTCAGCTGATATTTACTGTCTTATATGGAACACATGAATCAAGTCTGCAGAGGTTTCCTCCATAGACGACCTCGTGAGCGCCCCCTAGAGCCCACCATCGTCCTTCTACCCCGTCCAGTTTGTCTTTTACTTTGTCTTTTACTTTTCATCCCTAACTTTACATGGACACTGCTGTTCACTGCCGCATCGACAGGCAGACAGGCAGACGGACAGACAGGCTTGTGTTAGAGGTTCACTGAGGTGGATGGCGGCGTTGCGGACCAGGCAGCCAGCCCACCTGCCTTGTGATTCCTCTCCTTATCCAGTGGCCTTGACGGGAATCTGATTTGGGAGTCGGCGCCGGGAACACAGTTTGGGCATTGTGGGCTGATTTGATTTGGAATAAATGAATTCCATTCCTCTGCATGGATTTCACGGAAGGAAAGTTGCACAGAAGCCACTTGGGGCGTTACACAATGGATCATTAAAGTGTCACCGTGCGAATGTAGCCGAACTCACCCCGGAATGTTCCAATAATCTAAATAGACTGATAGAAGAGGTGGCGTTGGACTGCTGAAATATAAACTGTGTTCCTAGAAGGCCGTCCCGTTGACTCGGAGCGCAGACGGCTCTTCATTAAGCGTGCGTGTCAAAGTCCAGACAACGATGGCGTGAGGAGGATTGCGACGTCATTGGAGCAAAGAGCAGGTCCATTTTTATTCTCTAACGGATGATTTGTTCTGGAAGACATTTGTCCTGAAAAATGCAGCAGTCTAAATATGAGTAGACAGAGTTTACATTTAGAACCCACAAAGACCCGGATCCCGGGCCAATGCAGGGCTTTTCTCTTTCTGTGTGTGTGTGTGTGTGAGTTAAATGAATGGATCACCTGCGGTTAATGATTCCCACCGCCCTGTTCTTTAGACTCTATTAGGGCTGAGCTCACCATTAAGTTGGGCTTGACCGGGTTTCAAACGTTGATGCTCCATTCCTACAAGATTTAAGATCCCCCCCCCCCGTTGTGTTTGTGAGGCGTGAGCTGCCCTCCTGACCCTCCTTCTCTGGATTTTAGGTTCTCCTGCTGTGCTTCCTGGCGCTCATCCTGACTTTGACGCTGCCGCAGAAGGAGAGCGTGGATGAGAACGGTAGGCGCCGCTGGCCGTTCGCTGCCTCCATCATCTATCTGGCGTATCTTTGACGAAGACACGGAAATTCAAATTCCATCAGTCCATTCTTTGCGGGTCACAGTTCTGCTCGAGCCTGCGGACGAGAGGCGGGGTTACACCCTAGACGTGTCGCCAGCGCGTGTTTTTGGAGGCGGGCGGGAGGAAACCGGAGAACTCCACGCAGACACGGGGAGAGCACACAGATAGGATTCGAACCCGGCACCTTCTTGCTGTGAGGCAACAGCGCTAACCGCTACGCCACCGCGCCGCCCTGAATCGTCCAAACTAAAATGTTCTCCCAGATTTAAAGCAGCCAATGAATGAAGCTAGAGGAAGAAAGGTGTCGGTTTCCTTCATGTCGCCGGGTGGAAGCGGATGAAAGCAGCTGCCCGTGGGAATGAGCCGGGCTCCTGTGCGGCTACCAGCATGCTGTCCGGACTACTGGATCCAGGCGGCGTCCCGAAAGCAAAGCTTGCTCAACATTCCGATCCCTGAGAAACTTTAAACAGTCCCTGTTTAGACCAGCGGTGCCGGCGGGTCCAGTTACCGACCGGCCAGGGCAGAAACAGAGGTGGAGGGGAAACTCCTGCTCGGGGATCCTCTCTCTCGGGGATCTTCCTGCTTGGGGATCCTGTCTCTTGGGGATCCTCTCTCTCGGGGATCTTCCTGCTCGGGGTTTGCGATCAGGCTGTTTTTAACCAAACGCACCAGGAAAACAGATTTCAGCGAGACAGGAATGCTCACCCCGCCGCTGTAGCGTCAGACAGCACAGTCTTTGTCGCAATCCCCCCCGCTTCCATTTCGGGGCAGCGGTGGCGGCTGTGGGTTGCTGTGACCAGGCTGGGATGGGCGGGGCCTGTTTCTCTCTACTCAGACTTCCTACCCCACTTTTCGCTCACCCCGACTCAGATTGTGTCACACTGCTAGAAAGATATTTTAGGAAACCAAAATGAGACACCCCACCTCCCCTCAGTTTTTGCTTTGCAGATGTTCTGTTAGCAGGTTTGTGCAGAAACTACCAGACGGATGTCAAACATGGTGGAATGGGGGGATGGGGGGGGGGGTCAGGGGTGAAGTCGTAAACAGCCATGTTTTCCTTATTTTAGTTTCTTTATATATAAACTTTATTACAGGCTCTAGACCCAATAGTAAAAACATACAACACAAAAACACAGCAAAACATCTTATTCAGGAGAGTCTTAACAGACACCAATACCAATGTTTCCATAGATATGATTGATATCTGACCGAGCTGCACCTGGGATTTGTGAGCATCAATATAACACTGTTTCTTGACTCATCAAGTCGGGACATGAACTTAAACATCAGGTTCCTCAAGAGGGCATGTAGAGTGCTTAGTCCTGAGTCACAAAAGAGCTTACTAGCACTGCTGCTCCTGGGCTTTTTCAGCAGTATCCTCAGGCAGTCATTATATACTACCTGAAGTTTGCGCAGGGTCTCCTTCTTATAGCGGACCCATAATGGGGCCGTGTACATAGGCGTGCAGTAAGCCCGAAACAAGCTCACTTTCACATCATCAGAACAATAATGGAATTTACGGACTAGCATGTTTGCTTGGACATACAACATCCGTCTCTGTCTATACATGTCAGCATCATCTTCCATCTTGTCTGTTATGATGTGCCCAAGGTATTTCACACAGTTAGATACACAGAGGGATTTATATTCTGATTCAAATCAAATTAAAACGTGCGGTTTTAGTTTGATGGGTAGCATTTAGCATCTGAGCCCTCAAAGACGGGGGACCTTTAGATGTTTAGCTCCTATAAATAAACTGTCTAATAAAGAAAAGCAATTTAGCATTTAGCCACAGACGAAGCAGCGATCCACTCGGCAAGAGAGAGAATTGGTTCTTGTTAATTGTATTTTTGATGTGACTCGCTGGTCAGTAGATTTTTAAGAATGGATCACATTCTCTCGTGGTGATGACATCACTGACTGCGCTCTCTTCTCCAATCAGGAGGGGATCTCTGGCTGCAGCAGGCCGGCGGTGAGCTCCAGGAGCCACAGTGTCCACCCGGGTAATAAACCACTCCTGTTTCTGCTGGTTCCAGTTCCTCCTCTGCTGCGTCAGCCTGCAGCTTTTTAGACTCCGCCCACAGTTGCGTTGCTGAGTTGAGCCCATTGTTCCCAGTACGAAGTTCTTAATGGACCACAGAGAAAGCAGATGGACTCACATGTTTAAGAACTGTGTAAACAACCCAAACACAACTCTCGTTTTTTTTATTACGGTGTTGGCTAAAAGAAATAACCGTCTCTATGGAAACCAGGCTAATGACTCCCTTCTGCTTTGGTAAGGGAGTCGCCCCAGACAGACTCGATAGGCTGTGGAAAGAAAAAAAAACCTCCTGCTACCAAAGTGAAGCTATTTTTGGCCTGAAAACGTCTTTAAACAAATTAATGTTGTCTGTATTTTGACATTAATATCACTCATTGCCTTTGTCTGTTCATTGGCGGTTCTTTTATCGAGTGATTTTGGTCGTTTAAAACTTAAACTCATGCACGTTCAACCAGAACCTCCATTCAAACTTTCAAACTTTCTCAAGATTGTTCCACTTTTTCCACGTCATTCACCATTTTTACACAATCAGAAGTTAAATGTGGGAAATTATCAAAAATCTGTTTTCTGGCGAAAAATCTTTGGGGAAAAATTCCACTCCATCCTGCAATTATTGATATTGAAGCAATCGTGGTTTTGGTTTCGTCGGAGCACCAGGAGCACTGACAACATTCCCAACACTGTGTCTGCTTCGGAATGATTTTTTCCAGACATTTTCTTACGTAATCGAAGGATTTTCTCCTCCTGCTTGTGAAATGAAAGAGCTGCTTGTATCTGATTAGCACTTCCTGTCCGTGTTCCCACCCAGTTTTTCCCGCCCCCCTCTCATCCTGATCTCCCTGGACGGATTGCGGGCGAGGTACCTGAAAGACCACAGCCGCCACCTCCCTGTCATCAACAAGTTACGTAAGTCTCCCCCACCCCCCACGCTGTCGACTCCACCGTTTGCCCGGATCGCGGCGTCACTGAACGTTTCTTTGCTGCGTTACAGGAAGATGCGGGACCACAACTCCAAACATGAGGCCGGTCTATCCCACGAAGACCTTTCCCAACCACTACAGCATTGCGACTGTGAGTTTTCCGGTCAGAGGGTGCAACTTATTGGTCAGAAATGTAGAGTAAAGGTGCAAATCTAAATGGTAAAACCTGAACAGCAAGCCTCCAGTCATTGAGAGGCTTTTCCTGCAAGAGGCGGGTCTCTCCGGCGTTGCCGAGGCTACCGTTGAGGCCTAACAGCTTTCAGATGTCTGGAGGAGCAGCTGAGCTGGGTGGGCCGAAAAACCCAAACGCTGCAGTTCCAATAAAGCGCCAGCAGAAATACGGGCGCTACATAGGGGAGGAGGGAATCACTCAGACGACCCCCCGCCCCCGCCGAACTGCACAGCTCATCGATTGTGCGTTGTCCTGTGATTCCTTCAGGGTCTTTACCCCGAGTCTCACGGCATCGTGGGCAACAAGATGTACGATGTGACCCGAGACGCTTTCTTCAGCCTGAAAACCAAAGAGAAGTTCGACCCGAGGTGGTACCGAGGAGAACCGGTGAGTGACGGGTCCGAAGCCAGGCGCGTAGATCCTCGTCTTTTGTCTTTGTCGCACACCTGAGGGAGGGGATTCAGGTGTGAGTGAGGAACGCACGCACACGCGTGAGTTTAGCTGCTGGGGATCGCCTCTCCCCGCGAGTCTGGCTGTAATTATCCTGCCGGTGCTGAAAGCCGGCTGCGGAGGCTGCCTGTTGCTCTTTAGAGGTGGTTTGTGGTTTTCGTTTCGAAAAGGGATGCCTCTTTAATCAGTCCTCGACCGTGGAACCGGCCGCGCTTCGAAACACGGCATGAAGATAAAGGAACTTCCCCTCGATTGCGACTGAGTGCGCCGGATCAACGAGGATAAATAAGATTCGGCGGAGTTGGTATCTGTCTTCCGGTACTTCTCCTTTACTTGCCACCTCCTTCCTATGTCGTCTCCTCTCCGCCTCCTCCTCAGGTGTGGCACACGGCCATGCGTCAGAAACTGAAAGTGGGGACCTACTTCTGGCCCGGCTCGGATGCACCGGTCAACGGCACCTTGCCTAACTACCACAAGCTCTATAACGGGTGAGAGTGATGCCGTAGCCTTCCAGAATTAATCAAACAATTTAGTGTGAATTTCAGTTCCTTTTAGGTTAAATTGCGGTAACTCTGCTTTTTTTTTTTTTTGGGTGCGCAGGAGCATCCCTTTCCAGGAGAGGGTGTCGACGCTGCTGGAGTGGCTCAGTCTACCTCAGGGAGAAAGGTATCACATCATCGTTCTGAATCTCACGTCATTGGTCACCATGAAAAAAAAAAACGCTCCGCTGAATGTTGCCATGGTGATTTCAGACCTGACTTCTACACCTTGTACCTGGAGGAACCCGACGCATCAGGGCATCGTCACGGGCCGGGCAGCGCCGAGGTCAGCCATCCGTTTGTTTAAATCATTTATGACTTTTATTCATTAAACTAGTTGCCGATACACCTTCTCTTATTCGATCAATCAGCTAACGATCAATCAGCTAACGATCAATCAGCGAAAGCTCCAGACGCTGCTTTTTTGTCCTCAGGTTGTTCGGGCCTTGGAGAACGTGGACAAGATCTTGGGCCTGCTGATGGACGGCCTGCTGCGACGGGACCTGCACCGCTGTGCGAACGTGATCGTCCTGTCGGATCACGGTGAGAAACCCGGCAGTCGGATCAAGTTTGGAGTCGTTTTAAAACTCAGCCCGAGTAAAACCAAAATCATTTTTCCTCACAGGCATGGAGGAGGCTTCCTGCGACAAGGCGGCGTTCGTGTCGGACTACCAGAACGAAACGGACGACTTTACGGTCATCCAGGGCCCGGCCGCTCGCATCAGACCCAGCGACCTCCCGGAGAACTTCTTCTCCTGTGAGTTCCGGTTGATAAGACGCCGCCGTCCGGCCGTCCGGCGGCCCTGCAGCGCCGGCCGGTCTCGTCTGTGAGCAGCGTGGCTGAATTTGTCCTGTCTTTCTTTCCCCAGTCGATTACGAGGGCCTGGTGAAGAACCTGTCGGTATGCAAAGCATTCCGGATTATCTGCCCGATCGGCTCCACTTTAACCCCCCCCTTTCCTGCCGGGTGTTGATTCTCGTCTTCTCTGTGCAAAGTGCAAACTTTGTGCAAACTCTGAGCAGAAGATGAGGCCGTACCTGAAGGAAAACCTCCCCAAGAGGATGCACTTCGCCAACAACGTCCGCATAGAGAGAGGACACCTGTATATGAGGGAGGGGTGGCAGGCCGCGCTGTGAGTCGCCCGCCATTCAATCAAAAAGGCAGAAACAGGTGCTGCGACCCTGCAAGCTGATTGGCGTGAACTTTTACATTCTGTCTCGACAGCAACGTGAAGGAGATCAAGTACTGCACCGGAGGATTCCACGGCTCAGACAACCTGTTCCCCAACATGCAGGTGGGAAGAAGGAAATGTACTTTCACGTCGCTCAAAGTACAGGAAATGTATTTAAGGAGAACGGCGCATGCAGAGAACAGATAGGACGTCTCCAAATTAGCGGGCTAACGGATTTAGCTTTTAACAATTTATTCTTCGGTTATTTTCATATTGGGTACCTCCAGGTTCGTAGCTCTGGACCTCCTCGTTTCCAGAGCAATCAAACGAGACAGACTCTCGAATCCACCATTTTTTGCTTCCACATAAGTCATTCCTCCTTTTCCTGCTAAAACCCCACAAACAGGCGACGCTGTAAATATAACCTCCGCTTTCGCCCGGCGCACAGAGGTGAGCGGTGTGT
>NW_027181200.1:0-8406 GCF_040956055.1 Brachionichthys hirsutus
TCAGGCTGTTCATGAAAGCAGCATGACGTGATAAACCTCAGCCAATACACTCCTCGGCGACTAACAGAGACACAGATTGTGTTTCTGAGGAGGCCGCTGCTCGTGCTCGCTGGACCTTGTGGCGTAAAGCATTTGGAATCTGGATTGTAAAACTAATTTGGTTACCAGAGGGAGGAGCGTTAATCCATTTAACGTTAGGAATACTGCAAGAAAATTTTGTTTTTTGCCTATTTAGAGGAAGAAGACGAAAAACGTGACATGAAAAATGAGGCTCTTCAGAGTGGAAAAAGTCCAGCTGTGCAAATCCATGGAAGTATCTGGTCATCAATCCAGCCTGGCCGCCGCTGGCGTTCCTCCCGTCCGCAATGCTAACTAGGTCATCTGCGGGAAAGGCACGGCGCTCTCCTGAGACCTGCACCAACTCAGACGTGCCTTCAGTCGGAGGAGTTCAAAGGAGCCAAATAAAACATTTACAACGTGGTTAAGCCCCTTCGCTCCCAATCTGCCTCTTCGGCCCCCCCCCACTCCTTCTCCCCTTGTCTCGCTCTCTGGATCCCGTGTGCCGTTTACGAGTGAAGAGTGTCATCCATTTCTTTTTTCTTCAGCAAATGACTCTGGGTTAAACACGTTTAATTAGTGCTCAGAATCCACACGCCTCCTGCTGCTGGCAGCTGAGAGACTCCACCTGACCAACCAGTACGTGCAGTACTGTGTGCACATGTCCATTATGTTCGCTCTCAGATGTACGTCAGGCTTCACATGAACGCATGAAGGCTGTCGATGATTATACTGTACAGGCCCGGGTCTGAAAAACAAACGCACACGCACACCAGAGCAGCCTCCCCTTAACCTGGAGGCCTTCATCCTCTCACTGGGCCGAGCCTCAGAGGAGCCACTTTGAAACACAGCACCATATTTTACACAGCGGGGGTGTCACAAGTGTCAATATTCACACAAGCACACGTGCTCTTTCTTGTTTTTGACAGTGAGAGTAAACAATTACCCGGAGGTGCACATTTAATATGCTTAACAGAGAATATTTAAAAGCTGTGGGCCTGTGGTTCCTGCTGCCTGCCTTGCAGGTACAGGAAAGCACAGCGCAGCAGGTTAAAGTCTTATTTATCCACAAGTGTTTGCTAAAGCTGGATATGTGGAAAGACGGAGGTGATGGAGGAAGAAAAAAGGTACCTGTGGCATCTTGGATTGTAGGCGGCTAACAAGGATCTAGAGCAGGCGTGGGCAAAATACAGCCCATGGGCCATATGTGGCCCTTTGGGCTTTTTAATCCGGCCTGCCAAACTTGTCCAAATTATATCATTAAATTACATTTCATTAAAATGAAACCTCATTCATTTGACCTTTTCCCTGTAATGCTACCTGTAAAAGGCTTTTACATGTCATATATATTAGTTCACACAAGCACTCCATCCATCTGTTCCTGGCCCAGCCCCTCTGTTTAAAACCCATTGTGGCCCGCGAGTCAAAATGTTTGGCCACCCCCCCATCGAGAGAAAGATGAGAATCCTTGAAGTGGCGGAACAGCCCTTTAAAAGAACCCAAACCACATGGTGGCCTTTCATCATTCTGACAGTGAGCACGAGGGAAACTATTCGCCTTCCAGTGTGGGTCTATAATTTAGTCCTTCTCTTCCATGTAACAAATTATAATATATTTATTGCGGAGATGATATGGAATGAAATATTGGAAAAGTGTTTATCACCTTAATTCTGGCTAATTAGTAGCTAGCATATTTTTGTCAGCCAAGTGTACAGCAGCTCAGATGAACATACATATGGTGTTAATTTCATACAGGCATTCTCTGAGAGTGTCTTCCAATAAAAAATGAATATAAAGGTTTAAATGGATCAGTCCTTTCAGGAAAGCTGCAATTTTCCCTTGTAATCATTAACAAATGAATTACAGCTTTTCGGGAAACTAATTAGGGTATTGCCAGCCAGGAAGAAACTGTTACTAACACATGAAGAAATCCAACGATCAATAAAGAGCAGATTACAGATAATGAGAGGATGTTGTTAGCAGCACAGCAGATTTTCTCCTGAGGATAATCAAGACGAAAACAGGACGTTTGTATCAGCAAACAACAACAACAACTGTTTTCATCAGCAGCGTCGTGCCCCGTCAAACTGGCAGAAACTTTGAAAGACAAGAAAAAGAAAAAGTCCTCTTCCTGCTTTTGCGAGGGAACCAGGGCAGCGAAACAAATCGCCCTCACTTGGGTTTTGAAATGAGAAAAGAGCAATTTAGCAGACAAGACGAGAGAAAATAAAGCTGTGGGTGCCGCGTTTGAAAGCTGATGCAATCTACTTTGCAGTGGAACATCTGGGGAAATAAAAAGGTCACACAGATTTATATTTAGATGCTGCAGGGAGAAAAATGCTTCTCCATTCTGCTCTGCACCCATGTGCTAAGCAGCCCACTAAGAAAAAGCTCATTAATGTAGCATTAATGGCAGCACACTGTACAGTTATTGGCTGCTACTAAAGAGGCCGACATGAACTTGACTCAGCACACACAGTTAAAAAGATAAAAGCTCTGTATCTTGATTTGGTTATAACATCAGCAATAGAACGCCGTCTACGGCATTAGCAGCAATCACATTTTTTGCAAGGATAAATAAAGGAGTGGCTGAATTAATTTTTTAGAAAATAACTTTCTCGCAAACAGCAAAACCTGGAACCGTTCAAATGTGTGCGTGCTGAAATCGTAGCGACTCCCAAGCATCGTTAGCATAGTTTAGCATGATGAAGACTGTTAAGACATCAGTTTTTTCCATGCCTGACCAAAAGAGATTTAACATGTTAATTTTTTTTGCACTTTATAGCTGGTGGTATCGACGATTTATTAGCTTTGGACACAGTCGGGCTCACTCTGTCCCTCGAGACTCTATTCAAAGCTAAACTAATTGGCTGCTTGAAGGGCCCACTGCTTAGAACGTGCTATCAATTTTCTTACTCCAGTCAGGAACACAAATAGTATATTTTCCCAAAAGGCAGAAATATTCCTTGGATATGTGTCCAGTGAATTTATCCTTCCATGAAAATGCACTAAAATGTATTCCACTGGTGTGGTTTTATTACATTAAACATGTTTGCTGTTCGTTCATTACAGCAACGCTTTCCCCCCCCTTTTTGTTTTTCAGTTCGATAGCATCCATCTTTGGCATAACATTAGCTTCTCCACTGAACTAGGCCTAATGTTAGCTTAGCAGCTATAACCACCATTAAAGGCGTGTTTAGCTCGACGACTATTGCTGATGGCTTCGCCGTCTGTTAATGTCTTTCCTCTGGTGGTGGAAGTCGAGATGTCCATCAGTCATCTTTATGACTTTTGGAGTTGGAAATCAAACCCTTTGGGGACACTTTGATACTTAAGGAGCAAAATTATATTATGAATAGGCAAACAGAGTGCAGGGACAATGGGGACGAGGCTGTGGAGAATGCCAGGAACATTTTGGGCAAATACAGGATTAATTAGAGTGTAAAAAAAAAACAGCCCAGAGGGTTTCGTCGTCGACTTCAGCACCGCGGGGTGCGGTACGAGTATACAGGAACAGGGGAGGAAATTAAATGGTGTTTCAATATTTGTGCACTGTCGCGTGCTGTCGTTATGGATACCCGAGGAATGTTGATCTGGTGTAGTTCAGCCTCTAATTTATTAACGCGCACCATGAAATGAAAAATTGTGAAATGAGATTTAAAAAAAAAACATTCTAGAGACTCCAGATACTTCACAGAATGACTAACAAATGGTTTTATAAAATGCAGCATCATAGTGCAGCTCGTTAAGAATAAGGTTCATGTAAAGTTACTGAACATGAAGCAAACACTTAACATATACAGAGGTAACTAACTAACAAGGGTAGACATTACTGCATATTCCCCGTGTATAAAACAGGTTAAGTGGTAATCTATTAGCGATTCTATTGGCAAATTAACTCACTAATGAACTTAAATTCAACTTAATGCAATGAAAAGGCATGCGGGGGACATCAGTGACAAACTAGGGCTTTGAAACTACGAGTAACAGCACAGGATCAACTTAAAGTCTGCCTTAAGGACTCCCTGAAGGCTTAGCGGAGCAGCTTCATTTCTGCATTTGCTCAACTTGGATCTGATACTTTAAGAATACGACCTAAAGAGACACTGATTTATCAGAGTGTCTCTTTAGCTAAAGGGTTTACAGCCGTGCTTAAAGTTAAGTAATATGTTTTTAAACGTATCCAGACTCGTGGATTGTTTTTAATTTACAGACAAGCAACTTCATTAGTTTAGGATTTAATTTATTCATTCTAACTCCTCCCTTGTTTGTGCAGCAGGAAATTTAATGACCGATTCCGATTGAGTCATCTTTTTAACAATGCCCTGAATCAGCTTCTCCAGATGAGCTTTCAACATGACGCGCCGGCCTGGTTCACGATTCCCAGCATTGTGACAATGATGCTGACTTTTTGGAAATGAAGAATGACTTTTGTATGGGACTTGGCAGATATCAGAAACCACCAGATTTCACCGAAAAAAAACTCATTGCACAGAATGAGCTCATCTTTGAAAGAGGGCTTTAAAGCGAGTAATGCCATCGTCCCCAGCCACTCTCATTACAGCCGAATTAGGCCACTCCGGCGCGGTAAGCTCCAGTAATCAGACTACCTCTGCGGCGAGCCGTAATTGGCTCATCACTCGACTGACACCCGCTCGTCATTAAAACAGAAGGGGACTGCTGTCATTTCTCAAGCGCACGGAGCTAGCAAATGTTTTCTGGAGGTGTCTTTCATGGTTTTAAAGGAACGCAACACTGAATCTGGGTCAAAGCAAAAACCAGAACAGAATAAAGACACTTTGGACATCAAGGAGACTGTTATATATTGAAGTTTTGACAAATAAGACACGGAAGGAATGCCAGTGGAACATACTTCTTTCCAAATGCATGATGAAAAGTCCAACAGAACCACAGACAGACCGGGCAGCAAACAGAAGACGGAGAGAGACGGAACGCAACGGACCCAGAGCAGAAATGAATGAACAAGAGCCGGAGAGTTCTACCGAAGTCAGCAGTTTTTTGTTGGCCGACTTGGGCCTCTCTCTCCCCGTCTCTTGGTGAAGCTCAAATATCCATCAGGCCTGCCTCTCTTTGTGTTGGTTGACAGCAGGTCTACACAGAGGACTTTTTTTTTTAAACCAGGCCTCTCCCAATGCTGGCACCGCTCCAGATAAAGGCCCACTCTGAAGGGGGATTCCTCAGCCCACAGACCTCCACTGGGAAACAGCTGAGACGGACAAATGAACGCTTTTGTGGAAGGAAAGAGCCAGTCAGGGCGGTCAAGGAGGCCGACAGAGGGATGGGGGAAACAAACAAGGAAGGGGGGGGGGGGGGGGTCCTGTGAGGATGCATTTGGCATTTGTTCAATGCATCCCATAGATATTTGCAGCACGTATCTCGGTGCCTTCCTTCGCCTACAAAGGAGCGACGGGACACCGGGAGCCGAGATGTGATTAAGAGCTGCTGCCGTGCATTTGGTATTTGGCAAAAAATAAATAAAAATACACCACAGGATCTGTGACCGGCTTATCAACAAGCAGGTCGGTGGGACCCACCTGCACATCGTGTCCAGGTGGGGTGGGTGGGTGGGGGTGGGGGGCAGATTTCACACCTGTAATGCACTTCAAATGGTTTGAACCAAGGGAATGAGACGGAACAGCGGCGCCTCATTCTTTGGCCGGCATCAATACAAGAAGGAGTTTACCCTCTGCTACTTTTTTTTACTTGTTACAAAGGAACCCACGCCGTTTCATTCAGCGTGACCGCCTGGCGCCTGCGATTCTCAGATGAAGCCTCTTTAGGGATGACAAAACGGCACTCGCGTGTCGACTGAAGCGCAACAAGCCCTTCGGCTGTGCCACGCTTCCTAAGCAGGACACGTTGATATCCTCTCACCACGCTCGCCTTTTTAACAGTTGCCGTGGCCCCGGGATTGGTTTAAGTTATCCGTTTGTGGCAACCAGCTGACAGGCGGTTACGCACGCCGGAGTTAGCTTCGCAAACACATTGGGAGGGAATATTTAGCAGCATTTCCTCCATAAGCCTATCGGGAGTGTTCACTTATCAGCAGATGCCCCCCCCCCCCCCCCCATCAACGTCCTTGCTCCGATGCACCGGGAGCTGAGGAGTGTCGGAGAGGAGAGCAAAGACAAGGAGGGAGAGGCAGGAAAGGAGACTCTCTGGGAAACTTTGATACGGCGAGCACTCCAGAACATACACGGCTTCTCCTCCAGCTGATGCTGCACTCCGTGAAAACATTTGTGTGTGTGGGATGGCGGTGGTGGTGGTGGTGGGGGGGGGGGCAGTTTATGAGCACCAGGGAATACATTCCTCACTCCCATCCATCCCTTGAGACCCATTCTGCTGCCTGTAGATAAGTGGGGAACCCGGGCTTGGCGGCAGGCATGCCGAGGTGAAACGGATGCCGTGGCTTCAGCTCAGGCAGACGTACAGTGATAACCTACCATCGCCAAAACGGCGCCTTATAAAACAATATTAGCTTCTTTTTTAGCACAGGCAGCAAAGCAAGCACCTATTGGCCTAAAAAAGAGATATATGGGCTGCAGGAGCGTCCGGACGATCCGGTGAGCTGTGTGGGCCGGAGCCTAGCAGCTGAGCACAACGCTCAGAGCGCTGCAGACTGCCGTCGCCTCGCTGCACGTTTCAAACCGAAGCACAGTCACGTTTTGTTACGCTCACAGTAATCGGGCCGAGTGGCTCGACACTGCATCGGAGTATCTGGGGTAGACTGAGCAAGGAGAGAGATCAACACACGACTGAAAGGACTTGACAGCCGTTGTCCCTCAGCGAATCGGCCGAGGAAGTTCACACACACACCGAAGGAGGACAGGAGGACAGGAGCACAGCCCCCCTCCGAGAGAAGATGAAGACAAGAAAATGAATCATTCTGTACTTTAGTCTGTCAGGAAGTGGGGATGAGTATTTACATTATATGTCTTGAGTTTAAATTCACAGGCAAGGGACAGGTTAAGCACCGTTTTCTGATTTAAGCAGCAGGGGGGGGGGCGCAGAGGGAACATGACTGATTCATTGGATCTCACTCATTTGGGCTGGTGGTCCAGCTGCTTTGCAAGGAGGATGCAAGCACAACCAAACCAAAAAGGGCGAGTGTTGAGCTGAAAGCAAATTATGCAATAAACACATAAACTGCTGGCACGGACTGCAGGTCTTAAATGTCCTGCAATTTATTGTTCCAACTGCCAAGACATGCTAGTGTGTCCCCACAGCAGCGGTGTGGCAAGAGCATCAGGCATCGGGTCTGCAGCTCCCAGCAAGTAATTAGCAATATGTCTCCTATATATATATATATATATATATATATAAATACATAAATATATATATATCTATAGCTCATAATGCTTTATTCCGTAAAATGATGTTAAAAAAACACTCCTAAAATGCCGGCGCCTGGTTCTCACTGACGAGATGTGTCCGTATCTAAGTCATGTAATGTTTGCTGTGACGTAGACTTTGAGGTTGCTCCGACTTGTGGATTAAAAGTCTCGATTCCCTGCAAGGCATTTTATTTGCCACATCAAGCTACGGCTCAAAAGGCAAAAAAAAAAAAAACAGCAAAGCGATGCGGCATCAACGGTGCTGCTGCACGACGTTCGAGGAAAACAAGGCAGCGTGGGAGAAGTAGCAGCGGCTGGTGCAGGGAACAAGGCAAGTAGGAAGAGACCATGGTCCCGGTAAAAGGCCTGCAAATGCCGTCGGTGCCCCCCCTCGACCACTTTGTCTGACTGATGAGTTCAAACAGGACATGGTAATAGCCTGTCTCCAACATTCCCCTAAACCATAAATCTCTCTGCAAGAAAAATGGGAATGCAATCAGGTTGTGTGTGTGTGTGTGTGTGTGTGTGTGTGTAAGAGAGAAACACAAGACAATAGGACAGTATGTGGAACATGTACTTCATATATGCCAGAAAGTACTGCTAACACTGGGTCGAGAGAAGCATCTCCTAGACGAGAGGACAAGATGATGAGTGGGCATTTGAGGATTTGACGCTTGTTTTAGTGCAAATACAAATAATTAAGCCATCGTTCATGCCTTAATATGACTAAAGAGTGAGGGACAATAGATTAGAATGTACTTAAGATAGTTAAACCCTTTAGAGACTTTTGGCAGGTGCAGCGGGTGGAGAGGGGCAGTGAGATTGATGGAGAGTCAGAAGGAAGATGGAGAAGCAGACGGAGACAGATCCGCTTTAGCTGGGAAGGGATGTAGTTCAACCGAGCCCGAGTATCGATCAGAACGGGCCACTTCCTGTTTGTCATTCAACACGTTATCACGAATGGTGTTAATAAATGTCTCTGCACCGCTGCGTC
>NW_027181201.1:0-8293 GCF_040956055.1 Brachionichthys hirsutus
CTCTCCACCCAGGAAAACACAGGCCTCAGACACGAGCTGTATAATTAAGTCTCAATGATCCTGCCCCATTTGACTTGTTTCACCATTTACACAGGAAGCCTGAGTGTGTGTGTGTGTGTGTGCGTGCGTGAAAGCTTTTCCATCCGTCTGATTTTGCTGCTCACACTTAAACATCATGCATCAAATGTGTCACGTCTGCAGCTATGCTTGACCTTTGCCATCTGTCTGATGAGGAAAATGATGGCGTACGGATGAAACGGGTGAAGCAGGGCGGCGGCGGCGTTTTACACGATCCGTGTTTGCGTCTGGGTTTTTCTGGAAGTGTGTGTGTGTGTGCGTGTGTGTGTTGGGTGTTTAGAGACACAGACAAGTAAATCCCTGCAAAGTAGGAGCTGGCATCATTAAACCAATAGCTTAGTGATTCCCTGGCTGGCCCCGCCGCTCGCTGCAGGCTGTTGCAGGGCAGGCAAAGCAGACGTATTAAGAAAGAAGCGACAAACACCAGCGCACGGAGATAAACGCAGACGGCACATGAAGAGGCGGAGGCCGCACCCACGAGAGAATTATTCCAGTCAGTGCAACTGGGAAGAAAAGAGGTACCCGAAATGAGGAAGAGGAGGACAAGTCACTCAGCCATGTGTTCTGGATCGGTTCAGGAGGGGCCCGTCGGCGCTGGGTCCCTGTTCAGTTCAAACGGCGACGCCACTGCTAATTTACCCGCTGCTAGCTGCGCCGTCTCGCTGTGCCTCCCTCGACCAGGCCCAGCGGGGCCGCCCCAATTACCATATGGAAGAAGACAATCATTGGGACCCCAGAGCACCTGTTGCCCGCTGGGTGTCCCTCCTACTGCCTGAGAACAGACACAGGGAGACGGAGGAGACGAGGTACGAGGCTAAGCGCTAAACTAACAACGAAGCCTCGCCACGTCTTCCCTCAGCAGGCGAGAACAGCGGAGGCCGGAGGGATGGTCGGTCAGCGCGTCGGCGCTCAGCGGGCCGCCGACTTAATGAGACGAACTCAAGCAGACTTCACATCGTGAAATATACGAGTGTCATGAGTCTGAGTCGCTGCCTCGTTATAAAAGCCTTTATTCCACGCTAACCTTTGACAACAAAGCCGCCGCAGACTGGCGAGACGCTGGTTCATTACGTTCAGGTGAAAACCACAGCTTTATTTATTTACTGGGACTCGTCGACGACAGCCTGTCACTTCAGACAAACTGGTCTGAAGGCCCGTGTGCCACCAAAACCACTGAAACCAGCTCACACCGGGGCAGCTCGGATCCTCTGGAAAGTCATCAAAGCAGGAATCATTCAAATTGAAGTTAAACAGAATGAAACGTTTAACAAACGTTTGCTGAAGTGGATGCGATGGATCCACAGACGCCTAATCATTAGTTGTGATTAATGTTTAAATGAATTTCTTTTTGATTGGGACGTCACTGGAAAGTGAGCCGTGGGCTTCAGAGCTACTGAAGCTAACCTTGCTGTTTGCTATGGAGCAGTTCCTGCTTCCTGTCCTCCTCGTCTCCACCCTCTGGCTGTTCCCCGCAGGGTGATTAGCTCTACATCCCAAACTAAAGGAAATACGACACGACTCCGTAGCGCTCAACTCCATTCAATCAACTCCTATAGAGGGAAGCAGACGGGACGGAAATCAACATAAGATCAGGGGAGGAAACGGCCCAATTTAACAACCTCAGAAACGGAGAAGAGTCGGCTAACAATCCTGGAGATCCTCCTCCAAGGAGGAGCCAGGAGGAGGCCGCGAGGGAAACCTCATCTCGGGCATCAGAAGAGAGAGAGAGAGACGAGAGGAAGGAAAAGGATGGAGAAATGTTTAAGACGCAGGAATGCAGGAATACTTAAACGCTCATGTCTGTCACCGGTCCTATAACAACCAGAGATCTGCATCGGATACAGCCGAGTCATCAGTGAGCGCCATTATTGATTCTATATCACTATTTACGAGTCATGAGCCGGACATGGATTCAAAATGCAAACCTGCAACTGACGAAGAAAGGAGGATGTTTTTCATGCTGACTGTTATCCACGACTCCTGTTAATGGCACAACCGGAAAAAGCTTAAAAATTCCAGAAACATCAAAGGGGACCTCTCCAGTCCACGGGAGATTAGTGCAGAAAGTTTCACGAGGAAATGCTCAAAGCCGTTTGATTTACGAAACCCTCATCTGACACGAATCCCACTCAGCCTGAGCCTAAATTCAACTGGTAACCATGGCGATGACAAAAATACAAACACAAAATAGCACCACTTCAGGAACAGTTTGTTGCGTTGAAAAATATTGATTAGTATTTGAGATGCTGTCCAGAAATGAACCCAACCATCAGAAGGAGACCAACGTGTAACCATGGAAACAGAAGAAAAATAAATAAATTTGTAAATCCAAAAAAGCAAAAGGCAGCACTTCAGCATTTGGTGGTTGTTGTGGAAAATTTCATGGAAAAAAACCCACCAAAACAGGAAATATTCCTCCTCAGTTTTATTCCCGTCTTCATTACGTTCATGAAGGGAATATAATAATTTAATCTGCGGCACAAGCATCGATTTAAAAACCAAGACGAGCATAAAATCCAACAGAGGAAAACTTTAAACGTGTGATTTACATTATATTTATCAATGAGCCGCATCCCCACTAGTGGAAAGCTGAATTTTCCAAAAGAGGGAATTCCAGGAGGGCCTGATAATAAACACAAACACGATGTTTAGCATCTCTGAAGCCGATGCCTGCCCCGCTATTAACACCAGATCAGAGATCGACTCAACCAGTGCACATAAACACATGGACAGGGTGGTCTGTGTGCGTGTGTGTGTGTGTGTGTGCGTGTGTGCGTGTGCAACAGTAAACAGACTAAGAGGCACAGAAGTAGCATTAGCAGTGTCGCTGCCTGGGAGCATAAACAGTGTGTGTGTGTGCGTGCGCTCAGTGCATGTCACTGCACATTTCTCAAAGACCAAGAAAAACATCTGCAATCAGAGGTGCAGAGAGCAAGCGTGCCCCCCCCCCCCCCTGGGGCCGAAGGGGCCCTAACCCTTCACTCCTGCTGCTTTGATACTAACCAGACGCGGCAGCTCCAACACATGCGAGGATGAGGGGGTGTCTGTGGGACACACAGGCCGGAGGCGGGACGTCGGAGATGGCGAGGAAGGAGGAGGCTTTAACCCACGGCTCGGAGCATTTGTTGCTTCGCATCCTCCTCTTCCTCATGAAGAGCAATTACATGTCCAGGGCGATCCCTTATTAAACAAACGTTAGCTCTCTCTGCAGAGCCAGACTCTAATAAATCACAACCCTGCCCCCCCCCCCCCCCCAAGGCCATCGCCTGTCCTATTGTTCGTCTCCTCCCCATGTCCTTTGTTTTTATCTTTCCCCACAGTTGCCTAAAGTCCTCCCTTCCAGAGTTTGGGTGAGAGTTTATTGTGAATAACAGCAGAGCAGACCGTTTAACTACGGAGGAGGAGGAGGAGGAGGAGGAGGAGGAGGAGGAGGAGTTCCTGGTTCCAGCTCCTTACTCTGAATCATCTCCATCATCAAACGCTCTGACATCATTCGGGAAACGCTACGATGAACCTCGGCCGTCCAATCAGCGCTAAGACTTTCCTCTTCATCGACAGATGCCGATGAAGCTGCGCTCTGACTGCTCGCCGTCGACATGGGAACCGATGTCACGTGCACGTCAGTGTCGCCTAAGCTCAAGGCTAATAGCGGTTGGCCGGCTCCGCCTTCACGTCCGTGACCCAGACGTGATGTCAGACGCCAGGCTGGAAAAGAAGATCCTTGTAAAATTCCCAAAGGAAATCTGCCTCGTGTCCTTGAGCGAGTCGAGGAGATTCGACCGAGGGTGAAAGCGCTTGTTGTTGAGCGGCGAGGATGAATAAAAGCAGCCCCGGAGGATGGACACGCCCACACGCCGCTCCTGCCGGTTCGTGGTGGTGCGAGTGGAAGAACCGAACCGAGCCTGCGTGTTACTCACGTAGTCCGGCAGAGCGCTGCTGTCCCCCCGCCGGCCTCTCAGGGACTGGGTCGCCTGCTCCAGAACCTTGTTGTGCTTTTTAGAAAGCAGAGCAAATAAGCTGCAGGAGAAAGAACAGGGGGAGACGGGTGAGCGACGCAGCTCGCCATGGGCGACGGGCGGAGGACACCTCGGACGCGTCGCCAGCGCATCGCGTGTTTTTGGAGGTGGGAGGCAACCGTCAAACCCGGGGAGAACATGCCAACCCTCTCGCTGTGAGGCGACACCGCTAACCACTAAACCACCGTGCCGCCTAGCAACGCACCTCAATTAGCTAATACACCATCAGACACACACAGTCCTCCGGTCCTGTTTCTAATTTACTACTTGATCATTGTTGTCCGAATGCGTTCATGACAACGCCGTGATCGTCTTTCAGGTCTGGCCTCTCTCACCACAGGCTGCTAAATGTTTCATTTGTCAGCCAGTAAAGCATAAAAGTGGAGAATAAATTAAACTCTGACTGTAGAAAGCTCGCCTCAGAGCTCCGCCCCTCATCTGTCGGCACGCTGTACTTCATGCTCCAGAGGCCGCGGCAGACGGAGGACGTCCACACGTCGGATGTGAGGCGGTAGTAGCGACACACACTGAAGGTGGTCTCTATCCACGCACTGAACGGACGCCGTCTTCTGCCTGCCGCGCTCCTCGCTAACGGCTGCATCGTTCAGACATTCTCATGTGAGAACTTTAATTGAAAGGCGTGTAATTCTGCTGAACGTCTGGGGATGAGTCACAAATAATCCCCGTGGACGGCGTGTGAGAATAAAGCACACGGACCAGTCACCTGAGACTTCGTTAGTCATCGCCGAGGACGCACATCGTGCCTCAAATGTGAATCATTTTTGGACGGCACGGGCCCGGCCGAGGGAGGAACGAGGCAGGAGGAGGAGGAGGAAGACGCCACGACCGGTCCGCCCGACCGCGGAAGCAGGATGTGCTTCCTGCAAAGAAACCGTACCCAGGATTCTCAGGAACCGCTTCTGGCCCCGCCCCACAGACATTTGGACAAAGAAAAGTCCCACGAGCATTCCCGTCAGTTTAGCCTCATCGTGTAGTCACCATCATCATCATCAGACACGAGTTGATGTTCCTGCTCGCTGAACGCATCGTTCAGGCTGCATCACGTCCATCAGGCGGAAACACGCCGACTCCACAGGAGCCTCTGACGATGAACCTTCTTGTTCGACTTTATAATCTGAGCTGGTGGAGGAGGACGGAGATTGGCCGACGGCGGCTGATGCCAACATCACGGGACGAACGGAAGCAGAAATAGCTTCAGCCTTATGAAAAGATAAATCCAATTTAAAGTCAACCGGAATTAGATTAAAGGAAATTATTCCTTATTGGAGCGCCTGTGAAGACGGTTTGTCCTCATGTGACGCCAAACGTTCGGTCTGCAGATGAACTATTATTGACATCAAACGCCCCCCCCCCCCCCAGACGAGACGCTCCCAAATCATCTTTCACAAAGTCCTATCAACTGCTAAAGATTCCTTTATTAGTGAAATGATATTTCATCTATTTGAGGACTCTGACAGTAGAAAGCTCGCCTCAGAGCTCCGCCCCTCATCTGTCGGCACGCTGTACTTCATGCTCCAGAGGCCGCGGCAGACGGAGGACGTCCACACGTCGGATGTGAGGCGGTAGTAGCGACACACACTGAAGGTGGTCTCTATCCACGCACTGAACGGACGCCGTCTTCTGCCTGCCGCGCTCCTCGCTAACGGCTGCATCGTTCAGACATTCTCATGTGAGAACTTTAATTTAAAGGCGTGTAATTCTGCTGAACGTCTGGGGATGAGTCACAAATAATCCCCGTGGACGGCGTGTGAGAATAAAGCACACGGACCCCCCCCCCGCAGGAGGACACAGACAAATATAAAGGTCAAGCTCTTGTTTCTCTTTCAAACCATTACATAAATGTCCAGCAGGCAAAGAAAGCAACACAAATACGAATTAAGATTAAAATAAAATAAAAGTGATATTCTCCCCTCAAAGAAGGCCAGAAGAGGCCCGACTCGCCCGACTCGCCCATCCACACCCGTCCTCACCTGATGATGCGCTGCGCGGCGTACTGGTGCAGACAGCGGAACTGGGCCGACATGTTGGCGAGAGCGGCCAGACAGTTGGTGTGAAGGTATTTATCCTAGAAGACACGCAGGTGCCACAAATTGATCTCCACCCAGAACGGAACCTGAGGCTGGCGACTAGGAACCCACCCTGGTCCGCGTCATGTTGAACTGGATGGTGCGGATCACCACCAGGATGAGCAGACTGCCCAGCGAGATCTCCGTCAGCGACCTCTCCGTATACCAAGAGATGTTCTTCAGCACCTGAGGGGAGAGAGCGTCAGACGCCGACAGAACCTTCAGACGCAGCTCCGACCCGATTCACTTTAAACGTCTACCCACCACCTCGTGGACGGAGCGATTGAAGGCGTCGTCCTCCGTGAGGATGAGCAGAATAATGAGGGCCATGTAGACGTGGTGAGAGTTCCTGTCCTCCACGTGATACAGGATCTCGAGGATGGGCAGCACCTGAGGCAGAGGAGGAGGAAGAGGAAGAGCGTGTGTGTGTGTGTAGGCGGCGCCACAGAAATGACGGTCATTAAATCCTGATCGGGAGCCTTCTGACGCCGCTGCAGGGTGTGCAGAGATGTCTAGACGGTGACGGTTTTCTCTCGGATGCAGAGCTTTAGTGGGCGTCGGCCTTCTCACAGCCCCGGGCTAAAGGGTTAAGAATCGATCATTGGTTTTCATTCTGGAGTTGACTGTGGAGAATCTACAACGGGGTTTTGCTGAAGCTCCGCCCCCAAATATCATCACTGGCACAAGAGCGTTTCTGCAGCCACAAGTAACCAGCTGCAGAATCCTAGTCCTGCTATCGGAGCTAACGCAGCTAGCATAGTGGCTGGAGTCATTGGTGCCCCCCCCCCCCACACGAGCCCTGACTACATCTGCTAATGAGACGTTATTATAGCTGCTATAAATGGAGGATAACACAGAAATGTCAGAACCTGATGAATCCGATTGACCTGCACTTTTAAAACGCGCCGCGTGCATGTTTGGCTGCTGCCGGTCGGACGCACAATCGGTTTGTTTAACTTTATAATCTGTCCACTGTGCGTCGGTCGGTCTTCCACCCAAACGACCAGCTGGAGGCTGATTTCCGTTCACCGGATGCCTCGCTGTTCGCCGAGCCGTCCCATTGGCCCGGGCCGAAAGGACCGTTTGTCTCCTCACCAGATTCTCCATGTCGGTTCTGGAGAGCATGTACGTCCTCATGTTGGCGTTCTGGTGGAGCAGGGTGTAGAGCAGCAGCGTGGCCTGGTCGGAGCGCTGCTGCTCGCACAGCGCCGTGTACAGGCTGTTGAAGTTGATCTGGAAAGCGTGAGGCTGCTCCACCGACAGCGCCGACGTGTCTGCGCGGAGACGAGTACTCCATTACTCCATTACTCCATTTACTCCATTACTCCATTACCCCATTACTCCATTTACTCCATTTACTCCATTACCCCATTTACTCCATTACCCCATTTACTCCATTAACTCCATTTACTCCATTACCCCATTACTCCATTTACTCCATTTACTCCATTACCCCATTTACTCCATTAACCCCATTTACTCCATTACTCCATTTACTCCATTACTCCATTTACTCCATTACCCCATTACTCCATTTACTCCATTTACTCCATTACCCCATTTACTCCATTATCCATTACTCCATTACTCCATTTACTCCATTACTCCATTTACTCCATTACCCCATTTACTCCATTACTCCATTTACTCCATTACTCCATTACTCCATTACTCATTTACTCCATTACTCGCAGGCGCAGCTCTCAGATTGGAACGACGAATCGGAACCAGAAAAGGCATCACCTTGTGTGTTTCTGAAGGACGTGATGGCTTGTCGGTAGGGGTTGGGCCAGTCGGGGCCGTCCGTCAGATTGGTCAGGACCAGCAGTAACAGAAGGCTCTGATTGGATAACGGTAACGGGTCGTGTTCCTGGGCAATCCTGGCTTTGCTGCCGGCTCCGCCCAACGTGAAGACGCTCCACAGCCCACCTGGACACGGACACGCCAGCGGGAACACACAAACGAGTGTTGGAATTCTTTCCATCAGATCTACAATCATCTTAAACGGTGATTACAGCTGGTTCGGAGTTAACCCTTGTTTCCTCCACTGATGCTCTTTGAGCTCCGGCCGCGGAACCGCAGAACCGCAGAACCGCAGCCAGGCCGTTAGTA
>NW_027181202.1:0-8000 GCF_040956055.1 Brachionichthys hirsutus
GTCATCCATCAAAAGCAGGCTCATCAGCTGATGGGCCTGGGGAATCAGCTGATTCCCCAGGCCCATCAGCTGATTTGCGTGTGTTAGAATCACCTGTTGCGGGTCCATCCGGTTTTCACCCAGTCTCATCAGCTGATTCCCCAGGCCCATCAACTGATTTGCGTGTGTTAGAATCACCTGTTGCGGGTCCATCCGGTTTTCAGCGCGGAGGGGGCACCGCTGTATCGAGCGATGGACCAACTGTAATTTCACATCCTCGATTTAACCATAAAGAAATCCGTCATATTCTGAGTCTGCCGCCGCCTTCAAACGCTCCAGATTTTGGAAGTTATTATTCGGAAGTCATCGGCGGTATAGCCTCGCACGTGGAAAACGCTCTCTCGGAGGCTCGGTGCGACGATCTCATTCAACTGGAATTAATGGGTCGCGAGATTCGTACGCATATAACAGGCACGGTTCGCAGCGATGAATCTGTCCAGGAGACATTTCGGGATCTGCTGGAACGGATTGTTCAATCCAATCAAAATGCGTTGTGTGATGAGCTCTTAGAATTAAGCGTTCAAATTGTGCGTAATCCACGAGGGGGCGGAAAAAGAAAGGCGGACAAATGCTTAGAGGTCGAGTTGATACGCAAGAAGAGCAGGCATCTCTTTGTATCGCATAATTGTGATAATCAGCTGTGTTTTGCCACCAGTTTAGCGCATGTGATGTTCCCAGAGTTAGATTCTGACCAGATCGGCATCCTAGCCAAAACGTACCAGCGTCTCGCTGGTTTAACCGATCAGACCCCCGTCTCTTTCAGCGACGTTGCTAAATTTGAAAAGATTCTGAACCGCAAAGTTTTTGTGCTGTTTAAAGAATCATCCGATTCAGCGTTTTCCTACTTTGAGACAGAGTTCCCTGTTGGGAGTAATGCAGTCGCTCTGTTATTACATAACGACCATTATCACGGAATCAAAAACCTCCGGGGTTTTTTAGGCGTCAGATTCGTGTGCGTACATTGCTTTCGCGGTTATGAAAAACCACATCTGCATAACTGTCTGGGGTATTGCAACATCTGCTGTGACCCTTGCTGCAAACAGGAAAAGGGGACGAGCGTCCTATGTCGAGACTGCGGTCGCATTTGCAGATCCGTCTCTTGTATGCAGAGACATAAAGAACCAAAGCCGGGCCCCCAAACCAGTCTGATGCTTAGTCGATGTCAAAAAGTTAAACTTTGTTCAAAATGCTGCAGACTGTATGAGAATACAGTATCGGGGGAAGACAGACACAAATGTCAAACCCTCAAATGCAATATTTGTTTTGAAAAAGTACTAGAAACCGGCGAACCACATCTTTGTTACATTCGTCCTCTGCCCCCCGCAGAGAATAATGTAGAAAAAATAATCTTTTATGATTTCGAGACGTTTGTCGACCCCGAAAAAAAAATTCACCGGCCATACCTAGTTTGCACAAAATCGCTACAAGGAAAAATCTGGGCCTCCTACGGTTTGGAATGCGTCAGGGATTTCGTTCTCAAATTTCGCAGACCTATGCATAAAAACACCGTCTTTATAGCTCACAACGCCCGCGGCTTTGACAGCTATATAATTCTTCAAACCCTGATCGAACTCGGTATTAAAACAACGCCGGTCATGCAGGGAAGCAAATTATTGTTTTTCAACGATCCGGAATTTGGGCACAAATACATCGATTCTCTGTCCTTTCTGACTATGAAATTAAGTTCTATGCCGGAAGCTTTGGGGTTTGTTAACATGTGTAAAGGTTATTTTCCACACAGATTCAGCTCTCAGGCAAATCTTAACTACGTAGGACCCTTTCCCCCGGCCTCGGATTACGGCGTTGAACGCATGACGGCTTCTGAGCGGGGTGAGTTTGACAAATGGTACGCCGAAGCGTCTCGACTCACTTTTGATTTTGCTCGTGAGGCGCTGCGTTACTGTAAAAACGATGTTGATATCTTGGCAGAGGGATGTAATTTATTCCGTGCTCAATTTATCAAAGACACTAACGTCGATCCTCTTCTTTCCGTCACCATAGCGTCGGCGTGTGTAAGAGTATTTCGGACAAATTTCCTTTCAGAGAAGACGCTGGCGATTCCCTGTCCGCTAAACTATCGCGAGCGATACAAAAACTACTCTGATGCCTCTATCCAGTGGTTGGAGTGGGAAGCGCAGAAACGAGGCAATTATATCCAACACGCCGCAAATCAAGGTGAAAAAACTATTTCCGCCCTCAAAATACAAGTTGATGGATATTCAGAGCGTGACGGTGTTGCTACTGTATGGGAATTTATGGGATGTTTTTATCACGGATGCAGCGACTGTTTTCACCCCAAAACCGTCTGTCCTCTGAGAGGTGTGACGTTTGCAGAACTGAGATCCAAAACCGAACAGAGGCTGGAGCGGCTGAGGCACGTCTGCGGTTTGAACGTGGTTGTAATGTGGGAGCATGAGTGGAAGGAGATGAAATTGTCCCATCCTGGGCTGAGCGTGTTTTTAAAATCCTTTAACCCGCCCTCCCCTCTGCTTCCCCGCGACGCTCTCTTTGGAGGCAGAACATCTGCGTTTTCTCTGCGTTACACCAGCGGACCCGGGGAGACCATCCATTACGCCGACGTCACGTCGCTCTACCCGTACGTCAACTGTGCATTTGCATACCCGCTAGGTCACCCCAAACTGATTCACAAAGATTTTGAGGAGCCCCAAAACTATTTTGGCTTGATCAGAGCAACCGTAAATCCACCGCGGGGTCTGTATTTCCCGGTCCTACCGTCCAAAACGTCTCGAGGTAAATTAGTCTTCACTCTCTGCCGCACCTGCGCCGAGATGAATAATCAGGATGACGCATGCGTGCACGACGACGGAGCCAGAGCTCTGACGGGTGTTTGGGTGACGGTAGAATTCAACAAAGCTCTGCAGATGGGGTACAAACTAGCTAAAATCATAGAAGTGTGGCATTTTGAACAAAGTAGCAGTAGCATATTTGTCGGTTACATGCATACTTTTCTGAAAGGCAAACAGGAGGCTTCGGGATATCCTGCCGACGTCGTCGATGAGGAGAGCCGACGAAAATACATCTCGGACTATCATCAAAATCAGGGGATTTTGTTAGACGCAGCCAACATCAAACCGAACCCGGCCAAGCGACAGGTGGCCAAACTGTGTCTCAACAGCTTCTGGGGTAAATTTGCCCAAAAAAGTAATTTGCGTCAGACAGTGTTCATTTCAGAGCCGGGGGAGTTTTTTAAATATCTCTTTTCAGGGACGTACGAAATTCACTACTTTCGAATACTCACTGAAAAAATCGCTCTGATTCAATGGACTTACAGCAAAAGAAAGTGTGTGGCTCCGCCAAACAAAACCGATAATGTATTCATCGCCGCTTTTACGACCGCCTACGCGCGTCTAAAACTCTACGGTTACATGGAAGAATTGCAAGACAGAGTTTTGTACGTGGATACAGACAGCGTCATTTACGTAGTGCGCGAGGGACAGGTGCCTTTAAAATACGGTAATTACCTGGGTGATTTGACGGACGAATTGGGGGGCGATACCATTCAAGAATTTGTTTCTGCCGGACCAAAATGTTACGGATATCAGACAAAGGAAAAACTCAAAGTGGTCTTGCGCGCAAAAGGAATCACGCAGACGCAGGATGCATGCCGGACCGTTAATTTCGACAGTTTGAAACTTCTTGTAAACGAGTATTTGAGTGGATCGGTTTGTTCTGTCATAGAAACGCCTCAAACCGGTATAAAACGTGATAAAGGGGGATTTTTTTTGAGAGACTCTGCATTTGTGAAAAGATTTCGTGTCGTGTATGACAAAAGACGATTGTTGCCGGACGGCAAGACTTTACCTTTCGGATATTAACCATGTCACAATTCCCCGAAGGCGAACAGGTGGATTTCGACCCCCGACTTCAGTGCCCGTTCTCCTGTCTGGTGGCGGGCCCTAGCGGCTGTGGAAAATCATTCTTTGTAAAAAATGTTTTACAGCATAGTCATCATGTTTTTGATAAACTTCCTGTCAATGTGGTGTGGATATATACGTCTTTCCAGCCAATGTATGCAGAGCTGCAGAAACTGAATAAAGATATTAAATTCATTCAAGGCATCCCCGACTCATTTGAAGATGAAGGATTGTTTCCGGAAGACCAGACTCATTTGGTTATTCTGGACGACGTCATATTCGAGGCCGCGGATCATCCCGAAGTTGTGAAAATCTTTACCCAATACAGACATCACAAGAATATGAGCGTAATTCTTTTAACTCAAAATATTTTTCATCAAGGCAAGTTTAGCCGCACGATAAGTTTAAACAGTAATTATCTAGTGCTGTTTAAAAACCCTCGAGATAAACTTCAGGCAAATATATTAGCTCGACAGATTTACCCCACGCAAAGAAAGTTCTTCCTAGAGTCCTTTGCAGACGCAACTTTACAGCCGCACGGATATTTATTGATTGATTTAACTCCGAGCTGTCCAGAACCTCTTAGGTTGAGAACGGGAATACTTCCCAATGAATGGCCCGCAGTTTATTCTCCTAAATAATTGTGTTTTTCAATAAAAGTAATTCATTAATTACATAATGTCTGCGCGTATGAAAAGAAACGCTCCTCTGCTCAAGGCTTTGTACAACGCCACACCACGGAAACGAAGAGACATTATAAACCACTCCTCCGAAGATTTCTTAAAAAGCTTATGTGAGATTGCTGTAAATTTATTGAAGGGAAATATTTCACTCTCCCCTGCCCTGTTCAAAAAACTCCAAAGGCAGAAAAAGGCAATCAGATTATTAGCCGACAGAAAAACCACGTTGGCGCACAAAAGACGCGTTCTGAAGAAACAGTCTGGAGGTTTTCTGCTGCCTCTGCTATCGGCCATAATCCCTCTTGTCGGTAACTTGTTTGGCGGTTTGATAAACAGATGAGTGGATTAAAAAATACGCAGAAAATGTTCCTGCTTTCGCCGCAACAGTTTAACCGTTTAAAGGCTGCACCTGACACATCCATCAGAGAGAAGGCGGAGAGTGGATTGGATCAACAAATGTCAGAAATTCTGTCTAACGTGAGTTTGGATCCTTATGAAAAAATGAAAAGATACGACTCTTTATTGCAAAAATATCTGTCGCTCATGAAACAAGGTAAACAGGAAGAAGGAAGAGTAACTTTGACTCTGGGAGAGAAACAACCGGAAGCCTCAGAACGCTCCAACCAACCGGAATCACCCCAGCGTCTGACGGATGGAGTGACGTCTGACGTTTTAAAAAGCCTGCCTTTGCGTCATCGTCAAAACGCAGAATATATCATGAAAAAATTATCTGACGGTCGCGTCGAGTGGACGGACAGAGGAGAGTTTATTCATCGCGGGGAGCGTCATGAGGGATCCCACGTGATTGATTTAATGAAATATTTAATGGTGCCCCGTAAAGAGAGCAAAAAAACAAATCCGCCCGTGGGCTGGTCTTTGTTTCTGAAATCTTTACAAGATCTGAACGTTCCTCATTCTCTGATAACCAACCCACGAGCGAGAGAGGAATTAGGACGTCTTAAAACGGTTAACCCCTCCCCCTCCCCCTCAAGGAGGAGAAAATCTGCCACACTCTCTCCACGCTGGACTACGCCCATGACTCCGAAATATCCTGGTTGGATAACCTTCTCATCTTGAAATAATGAAACTTTAAGCTTGTTTTATTCTTAATAAAATATTTTTATTACAAGAATCATCGGTTACAGTCGTCTTTTTTCTTTACAAAATACACTTACACACAAAAGTTTTTAAAGAACATGCGTTGTGGCAAATCCCGTGAAATCCACTGATGCATTTGCGGTTTCTTTCAACAAATTGTGATACAAGGGCGTCATTTTCTACTACGTCGTTATTATATAAAGACAATACCCGATTATAAGACAGTCCGCGGGCTCTATGATAGAGGTAAAAAATACAATGCTGGCCGCAGACTGAAGAGAGCGTATGCTGTATCTGTTTTGTGTGGTAATAGACGCGTTCGGCTCTCTCCTTAAAAAAACGCAGGATGCTTCGAGGGTAGTGGGAAAAATCTGGTGCGAAGCCGTAGGAATCAAAAAACGTAGCTGTTCCGTCTTGATCCAGGGTTATAGCGAGCCAGTGCTCACCGGGCATATGGGAAGGATGCGTGTTCACGATAAAAAAGGCGGGTGTGTCAAAATCTCTTTGTAAAAATTTTAACTGATCGGCCGCCCAGACTCCGCAGAATAAATCCCCGACCAAACATTGCAGTATAGTTTCAATCTCGTTACTATTCATCGTCCTCAGGGAGATCAATAGTAATCTACAAGAACTTCTCTTTTGGAATTGATCTCTAGGATCGAATCGTAGCAGGCATATACGATCAACGTGGCTGTTTGCGGTAGAGGTTGTCTAAAGCGCATCTCCAGTCTCAGATTTCCTGTGGAAACCGGCGTCAACGCGTCATTGTCGTCTCCGGGGCATAGATTAAAAACAAACAGTGAATAACCGTTTTCAAATTCTTCCCGATTTATTGCTAGCGGTAAATCTTTCAAATGTCTTCCCGTGGCTGCAAATATATTATAAAACTCCCTGACCGAAGCCCCCTGGTTAAATTGAGGCTGATATGCTTTCGCCGGCACCTGTCTCCCATCCCTGCACAAGGCCAAAAATTCTACGTCATTATGCATGAAATTGAAAGGCGATAAGTCTCTTCTTCCTGTAAAAGCGTCGTGATTTACCATACATAAAACTACGTATCTGGGCATGGTGCCCAAAAATAAATTTTCCTGGTTGCAGATTCTGGAATTTTGAGGGATGGAATACGTTTTGACTTGTACTCGCGAGAGCGGGTACAGAGCATTTCCTTTCATCAGCGCCGACGCGTGCCCTAAGCGAACGGCCGGGGACACTGTGACTTTCTTCACGTACAGAGAAGCGCCCGTTATGTTTAAACGGAACGCTGAGTCACGCGCCATCATGAGAACAAAGTCGTCGCTGGCTCGGGTAAGCTTGATTCTCAAGTCGACAGAATTTAAAAGCAACCGCTCACAGAAAAATATGTCTGCGTGTAATGGACCCAACAGGTGAACCTCTCGGGAATTAGCTGTAAAATCCGCTCTCTTTCTGTATCCTAGATTGAGACCGTTTAAGGCAAAATTATCAATCGCTCCGGCCGTGTCTTTGTAAAACAAACCGCCGGTAAATTGACTGCTGAGAGTAGCGGGGGAATAATTAAGCAGCGTCTCGATGATTGCTCTGTAGGGATGCGTGGAGCTAGACTGCGAGATTAACCGATCCCCCAACGTCACGTCGCATTGGCTGAAAATTGCATTGAGAGGATAATTAATCAGCCCCACTTCGGCTCCGTCCGGTAAGTCAGTGCCATCGGTTTTGGTAATCTTCAAACTCAGATGGAGCAATGTATCGTTCAAATCCAAATATTTATCACCGTCCCCCGGAATGAAAAACTCTATCGGGCCGGTAGAAGTTATAGCCGAAAGGGGACGTATTTCTGTAGTTATCTTATCTTCGACGGACCATTGCGTCATTGGCGTGGAGAAAAGATCCAATTCAGCCAGCGTACACTCTGCCGATTTCAGGTGCGGGGCCGTCATGTCGGTGAAGTATTAAAATATGTCAGAGTGTGAGAGAGATCTACTCTTTCCAGAGGCGTTTTTCTTTTTTGAACGTTTCTTCCTGCGGGTTTTGTTTTTATGCTGTGATGGTGGGAGACGATCGCCAGGGGGGCGTTTCCTCATTCGTCTAGCCAAAACCATCATTCCGCCAGCGCCTCGCTGGTCCGATTTTCGTTTGAGATTAGTCATAACCTGACCTATAACGTCAGTCGCTATATTTGCTCCGGCAGTTTTCAGATGGGGTTTAACGACGGCAAACCCTTTTTTTATTAAAGGGCTGACGAAGCGAAATAATCTTGAAAATATCGAGCCGATTCCACGTCCGTACATAACAGGCGCTCCGGAGAATCCCGGTAGAGCGCCCCCTACCT